>NC_062546.1:154262536-154491048 GCF_016906955.1 Phacochoerus africanus | reverse complement strand
GCTGCAAATGTCATTATTTCGTTCTTTTTATGGCTGAGTAGTATTCCATTGTGTCTATATACCACCTCTTCCGAATCCAATCATCTGTCGATGGACATTTGGGTTGTTTCCAGTCTTGGTCATTGTGACTAGTGCTGTGATGAACATGCAGGTGCATGTGTTTGTTTTAAGGAAAGTTTTGTCGGGATATATGCCCAAGAGTGGATTTCTAGGTCATTTTGTTGTTCTATGTATAGTTTTCTAAGGTATCTCCATACTGTTCTCTATAGTGGTTGTCCAGCTTACATTCCCACCAACAATGTAGGAGGGTGGTACCTTTTTCTACACACCCCTCTCCAGCATTTGTTATTTGTGGACTTATTAGTGAGGGCCATTCTGACTGGCGTGAGGTAGTATCTCATGGTAGTTTTGATTTGCATTCTCTAATAATCAGGGATGTTGAGCACTTTTTCATGTGCTTGTTGGCCATCTGTATATCCTCTTTGGAGAAATGTCTATTCAGGACTTTTACCCATTTTCCATTGGGTTGTTGGCTTTTGTTGAGTTGTATAAGTTGCTTGTATATTCTAGAGATTAAGCCCTTGTCAATTGCATCATTTGAAATTGTTTCTTTCTCCCATTCTGTGAGTTGTCTTTTTGCTTTCTTTTTGGTTACCTTTGCTGTGCAAAAGCTTGTCAGTTTGATCAGGTCTCATTGGTTTATTTTTGCTCTTATTTCTGTTGCTTTGGGAGACTGACCTGAGAAAATATTCATAAGGTTGCTGTCAGAGAATGTTTTGCCTATGTTCTCTTCCAGGAGTTTGATGGTGTCTTGCCTTATATTTAAGTCTTTCAGCCATTTCAAGTTTATTTTTGTGCATGGTGTGTGAGGGTGTGTTCTAGTTTCATTGATTTTCATGTAGCTGTCCAGGTTTCCCAGCAATACTTGCTGAAAAAACTGTCTTTTTCTCATTTTATGTTCTTCCCTCCTTTGTCAAAGATTAATTGGCCATAGGCGTCTGGGTTAATTTCTGGGTTCTCTCTTCTGTTCCATTGGTCTGTATGTCTGTTTTGGTACCTGTACCACACTGTCTTGGTGACTGTGGCTCTGTAATATTGCCTGAAGTCTGGGAGAGTTACGCCTCCTGCTTGGTTTTTTGTTCCTCAGAATTGCTTTGGCAATTCTGGGTCTTTTGTGGTTCCATATAAATTTTTGGATTGTTGTTGTAGTTCTGTGAAAAAATGTGATGGGTAATTTGATAGGGATTGCATTGAATCTATAGATTACTTTGGGGAGTATGGCCGTTTTAATAATATTACTTTTTCTAACCCAAGAGCATGGACTATCTTTCCATTTCTTTACATCTTCTTTAATTTCCTTGAGGAATGTTTTATAGTTCTCAGCATATAATTCCTTTAACTACTTGGTCAGGTGTATTCCCAGTATTTTATTTTTTTATGGTGCAATATTAAAAACTATTGTATTTTTATATTCCCTTTCTAACATTTCATTGTTAGTATACAGAAATCCAACCAATTTCTGAATGTTAATCTTGAATCCTACTACTTTGCTGAATTTATTGATCAGTGAAAGTAATTTTGGGGTTGAGTCCTTAGGGTTCTCTGGGTTGAGTCCTTAGAGTTTTCTATATATAGTATCATGTCATCTGTGTACAGTGACAGTTTTGCTCTTTTCCTATTTGGATGCCTTTTATTTATTTTGTTTGTATGATTGCTATGGCTAGGACTTCCAATACTCTGTTGAATAACACTCATGAGTGTCCAATGAATACTAACAGACATAAAAGGAGAAATTTATGGGAACATAATCATAGTAGGAGACTTTAACACCCCACTCACATCAATGGACAGATCCTCTACACAGAAAATCGATAAGGCAACAGAGATCCTAAGTGACACAATAGAAAAGTTAGACTTAATATTTTCAGGACATTACCTCCAATAAAATCAGAATACACATTATTTGCGAGTGCACATGGAACATTCTCAAGGATTGATCACATTCTGGGGCATAAAGCTAACCTCAACAAGTTTAAGAGTACAGAAATTATTTCAAGTATCTTCTTTGACCACATTGGCATGAAACTAGAAATCAACCACAGGAAAAGAAATGAGAAAAACCTAACCACTTGGAGACTAAACAACATGCTACTAAAAATCAATGAGTCAATAAAGAAATTAAAAAATACCTCGAAACAAGCGATAATGAAGACACAACAACTTAAAATCTGTGGGATGCTGCAAAAGCAGTGCTCAGAGGGAAATTCATAGCAATTCAGGCCTTCCTCAGAAAGAAGAAAAAACTCAAATCGGCAGTTTAACCCAACACCTAAATGAATTAGAAAAAGAAGAACAATTAAAACCTAAAGTCAGCAGAAGGAAGGAAATCATAAAGATCAAAGAGGAAATCAATAAAATAGAGATTTTAAAAAACAATAGAAAAAGTCAATAAAACCAAGAGCTGGTTCTTTGAAAAGGTAAATAAAAATGACAAACCTCTGCTTAGACTCACTGAGAAGAGGAGAGAAAACACCCAAATAAACACAATAAGAAATGAAAAAGGAGAAGTCATAACATATACCACAGAAATTCAAAAAACCATAAGAGAATACTATGAACAATTATATGCCAACAGATTTGACAACCTAGGAGAAATGGACAACTTTCTAGAGACTTACAGCCTGCCAAAACTGAATCAAGAAGAAATAGATCAAGTGAACAGACTGATCACTAGAAATGAAATTGAAGAGGTCATAAAAACATTCCCTATAAATAAAAGTCCAGGACCAGATGGCTTCACAGGTGAATTCTACCAAACATACAAAAAGGAACTTATACCCATCCTCCTTAAACTTTTTCAAAAGGTTGAAGAAGAAGTAACACTTCCAAAGACATTCTATGACACCACCATCACCCTAATTCCTAAACCAGACAAAGATACCACCAAAAAAGAAAACTATCGGCCAATATCTTTGATGAATATAGACGCAAAAATTCTCAACAAAATTTTAGCCAATAAAATCCAACAACATATAAAAATGATCATACACCACAATCAGGTGAAATTCATCCCAGGTGAACAAGGATGGTTCAATATATGCAAATCAATCAACATCATACACCACATTAAGAAAAGTCAAAAACCACATGATCATCTCAATAGATGCATAGAAAGCATTTGACAAAGTACAACATCCATTCATGATCAAAACTGTTACCAAAGTGGGTATAGAGGGAACATACCTTAACATAATTAAAGCAATTTACAGCAAAACCACAGAAAATATAACACACAATGGAGAAAAGCTGAATGCAGATAATTTTAAAACAGGAGTTTGAAGATACTTGGAATAATGGCAATAACATTGAAATAAGTGTGGAACTTTCAAGGTTACTTTTAAAGGACAAGTTTCATTTGAATAAGTATTTTAGTATATTTTTAATCAAATATTGTTTTAGTCAAACATCATTGGATTGTCCCAAAATATTATGGACAGATGAAGATAATTCAAAATAAGGTAAGTAAATGAGTGTATTCATAAGGAGAATTCCAAATCAATATATAGGTAACTTAGAATAACAGAAATTGTCCCTAAGTGGAGAGTGTGACGAATTATTGATAAAGTTAAAGCTGTGATGGTCACATATGGATGAAAGAGTAGGATAAATCAGGGGAGAAATTTTAGACATTATAATCATGTAGTCCAATGTTTAATTAATTTAGAATGAAAATGCTGCACAATGAAAACCAGGTCTTAAAATTGGAATTAAAACATGGCATGTGAGGATGAAGAGAATTGGAAAGATCACACAGTGTTGTGGGGTAGTGATTTGTTTATAAGTCAGTATCCAAATGATTAGATCCAATTCTTATAATGTTTTTCTAAGTATATTTTCATATGCCTTGTAAATTTCAATTATAGACTACAATTTTTTTACTAAACTTAACTGAAATGGAATATGAATGCCTCAATCACTTATGATATAATTTGGTGCTCATTGTGGTTAAATTAAATCATTAAAGAAAAAAATCATAAATTTGAGATTAAGAAGACCATTTGGTGATTTCCTGTTGTGGCTCAGCAGAAAGGAATTTGACTAGCATCCATGAGGATGCAGGTTTGATCTCTGGCCTCACTCACTCTGGCGTTGCTGTGAGCTGTGGTATAGGTCACAGACGTGGCTTGGATCTGGCATTGCTGTGGCTGTGGTGTAGGTCACAGATGTGGCTTGGATCTGGCATTGCTGTGGCTGTGGTGTAGGTCAACAGCTGCAGCTGATTAAACTCCTAGCCTGGGAACATCCATATGCCTCTGGTGCAGTCCTTAAAAAAAAAAAAAAAAGGCCATTTGGGATAAAAATGAGAAGTCAGCATGTTACTTCTAAATTTGAAAATTTCCTCTAATTTTCTTCCTTTCTAGTCAATTCATTCTCACAGAGAAGTAATTCTTATCATTAATGATAATATAAAAATGAACTGCATAAAATGTTTATTTGAACATAGTTTCTAAAAATACAAATACTACATACTTTAAATAATTGATTAAGCATTATAAATCTCTGTGTGAAAAACAGAAGTGAGGATTCAACACAGATTTTTTATATACTATGTGACACATAAGCACATTCAGAAAACCACAGCTTGGTATTGGGGATCTCGGCATAAATCACAAATTCTAACCTGGGCATCCAGTTTATCTACTTGTCCCAGAATTTTCCAGTGGAGATTAAAAATACCATTGATTTTAAATAGTGTTGAGATATAATTGACATACTTTATACATATATTTGTACAATTTTCCAGTTTTAGGCTGTTACAAATAAAGCTGCTATATACATTAGTATACAAGTCTTTGTTGAATATATGTGTTCATTTCCCTTAGAGAAACACCCAGAAATGGAATGGCTGGGTCACACTATAGTTGTATATTTTACTTTTCTATTTTAAGTTATGTTTTGTATCAAATTATAATGACTAAATTAATTTGAGTAGCTAATATTTGTTTAGCATTAGATGACACAGATCTTAGAAATTCTGTTCAAATTATTTTTATCTGACATTCTAAATTAGAATATTCTAACCATGTAAAATTGTAGCTTTAAAAAAATTTTATTTGAATTTCAGGCTTATAGAGTTGTAAAAAAGTGTAAAATATTTCTTTATATTTCTCTCCCAGTTTCCCAAACATCTTACATAAACTTAATGCAATTATTAAGAATAAGAAATCAACACTGGTAAAATGTATTAATGAAAATAAGGTATTTAAACTTCAGCAGTTTTTTCACTGATAACCTTTCCTGTTCTAGGATCTTATTTAACATCTCACATTACATTTAGTTTTAACTTCTCTTTTGACTCCTCCACTCCAAAGCTGGTCTTTAGTCTTGCCTTTCTTTCAGGACTTTGACACTTTTGAAGAGTATGATCAGTTATTTTGTCAAATGCCACTTAATTTGAGTTTCTCTAAAGATTTTTCATGACTGGAGTAAGTTATACATATTTGGCAATATTACCAAAAAAATGTTATGAATCTTCTTAAGAAAAGAAACTGAACCTTTGTTTTCAAATTGTTAGTGCCATTTGTCATTCCATAATCAGTGGCTTCATGAGTCTTTTTAGTTTTAACCATTCTATTGGTATGTAGTGGTATCTGTAGTGGTATGTTGACCTTCTTTCATGGCTGTATGCCACCGTATATCTTCTTTAGTAAAGTCGGTTCAAAATTTTATCTATTTTTGAGTAATTTTTCTATTACTAAGTTGTATGAGATTTTATATGTTATAAACACGTGTCTTTTTAGATGTATATTTTGCAAATAATTTCTATCCATGGCTTATCTTTTCATTTTCATAATGTCTTTCAAATTGTAAATGAATTTGTCTAATTTATTAACTTTTTCATTTACAGTTTGAACTTCATTTTTAGGAAGTATTTACTAAACCCAAGATATCTGATGTTTTCCTCAAGAAGTTTTATAGTTTTATCTCTTAAATTGGGGTCTATTTTAAGTTATTATGCATAGTAATAAAAATTAAGATTGAGCTTTTTTTTTTTTTTGCATATGATATGCCCCTCGATTGAACCAGCTCCATTTGTTGCTATTTATATCTGGATAGAAACATGTTATTCTTCTAATAACAATATTTAATAGCTATATAGTTTGCTGAGCATATTTTCCATTGTTATCTTCTCAGAGTATTTTCAAACTTTTGTCATTCAAAATTACTTTGTAAAGAAGATATATGTAATATCTATGTAAACATCTCTATTTCACTAAGGCTAATTTCTAGAAATGTAACTTCTATATAAAATGATATATATACTTTTATAGACCTCAGTACATACAATTTACCTTCCATGAAACTTATTTCACTCAATTCCCAAGCAATATTATAATATTTTATTTGCAAACTTGATACGTTAAAAATCAATTTTGTTTTTGCTTAAAATCAGATTTGTTGAGATATGGTCAAGAATTTTCATATATAACTAAATTTACATTTTTTTTTCCTTTGGGATTTATTCTCTTAGTAGTCTTACAATTTTTCTATTGTTAAGAAAGTTTGACTTTTCTTTTCTTAATGTGGTGTATGACATTGATTGTGTATGTTGAATCATCCTTGTGAACCTGGGATGAATCCCATTTGGTCATGGTGTATGATCCTTTTTATACGTTGTTGGATTCAGTTGGCTAAAATTTTGTTGAGAATTTTTGCATCTGTATTCATCAAAGATATTGGTCTATAATTTTCTTTTTTGGTTTTGCTATTAGGGTGATGGTGGCTTCATGGAATGTCTTTGGGAGTGTTCCTTCTTCTTCAACCTTCTGAAAAAGTTTAAGGAGGATGGATATAAGTTCTTCTTTGTATATTTGGTAGAATTCACCTGTGAAGCCATCTGGTCCTTGACTTTTGTTTGTAAGGAGTGTTTTTATTACATATGCAATTTCATTTCTAGTGATTGATCTGTTCACTTGATCTCTTTCTTCTTGATTCAGTTTTGGTGGGCTGTATGTCCCTAGAAAGTTGTCCATTTCTTGTAGGTTATCAAATTTATCGGCACGTAATTGTTCATAGTATTCTCTTATGATTTTTTTGTATTTATGCAGTATCCATTGAGATTTTTATCTCTTTTCATTTCTTGTTTCGCTTATTTGAGTTCTTTCTCTCCTCTTCTTGGTGAGTCTGGCCAGAAGTTTGTCGATTTTGTTTACCCTTTCAAAGAACAAGCTCTTGGTTTTATTGATTTCTTCTATTGTTTTTTGAATCTCTATTTTATTGATTTCCTCTTTGAGCTTTATGAATTCCTTCCTTCTGCTGACTTTGGGTTTTGTTTGTTCTTTTTCTTTTCGAATTTTTTAGGTGGTAGGTTAAGTGGTTGATTTGAGATTTGTCTTATTTTCTGAGGAAGGTCTGCACTGCAACAAACTCCTCTCTAAGCACAGCTTTTGTGGCATCCCATAGATTTTAAATGATTGTGTTTTAACTATCATTTGTCTCAAGGTACTTTTTAATTTCCCTTTTGATTTCCTCATTGGCCCATTGTTTTTTTTAATGGCATATTGTTTAGTCTCCATGTAGTCATTTTTTTCTCATTTCTCTTCTTGTGGTTGATTTCTAGTTTAATCCCACTGTGATCAGGGAAGATACTTGAAATAATTTCTATAATCTTAAATTTGCTGATGTTAGTTTTGTGCCCTAGTATGTTGTCAATTCTTGAGAATGTTCCATGTGTGCACTCACAAATAATGTATATTCTGATTTTTTTGGATGTAATGTCCTGAAAATATTGATTAAGTAACTTTTCTTTTGCGTCATTTAGGATCTCTGTTGCCTTATTGATTTTCTGTGTAGAGAATCTGTCCATTGATGTGAGTGGGGTGTTAAAGTCTCCTATTATGATTGTATTCCCATCCATTTCTCCTATTCTGTTTGTTAGTATTTGTTGTATGTATCTGGGTGCTCCTATATTAGTGGCTTATATATCGATGATTGTAATATCCTCTTCCTGAATGTATCCTTTTGTCATTAAGTAGTGATCTTCTTTATCTTTCTTTATAGCCTTTGTTTTAAAGTCTATTTTGTCTGATATGAGTATGGCAACTCCTGCTTTCCTGTCTTGTCCATTGGCATGAAATATCTTTTCCCATCCCGTCACTTTCAATCTATATGTGTCTTTGCCCTAAACTGAGTCTCTTGTAGACAGCATATGGTAGACTTTTGCTTTTTTATCCAATATACCAATCTGTGTCTTTTGACTGAAGCATTCAGTACATTGACATTTAAGGTAATTATTGATAAATATGTATTTATTGCCATTCTAAATCTTGTTTTGCAGTTGATTCTATATTTCTTCTTTGTTCCTTTCTTCTTTTTTGGCTGAGTTACTTCCTTTTATTTTATATTTGTGTCCTTTTCTTTTTAGTTTTTGTGAATGTAATGTTTGGTTTTGATTTGTGGTTGACCTGTTTTTTAAGTATGTTAACCTTTTCCTTTATGTTTTTGTTTTAGACTGATAGTCATATAGGCTCAAACACATTCTAAAAAAAAAAAACTCAAGATTTTCTTACTTTGTTTCACCACATGTTATGATTTTGAAGTCCTTTTTCAACATCTTCATGTTTGTCCTTTTGCTTTTCCTTTGTTTATCATCACTTTTACAATAGTTTTTTTTTTCTTCCTTTCTTTTAGATCTGCATACTGGCTTATTTAAGTGATTGTTTTCTAATTGTGATTTCCTCCATCCTATTTCTTCTTACTTCTTCTTTATTTAGAAAAGCTCTTTCAGTATTTCTTCCACAATTTGGTTTAGTATTACTGTACTCTGTTAGCTTCTGTTTGTTGAAGAAACTCTTTATTTCTCCTCTATTTTAAATGACATTCTTGCTGTGTAGAATATTCTAGGCTGCATATTTTTTCCTTTTAGGACTTTGAATATATCATACGACTCTCCTCTGGCCTCTAGCATTTCTGTAGAGAAATCATGTGATAGCTTTATGGGAGTTCCCTTATAATTAATGCTATGTGTTTCTCTTGCTGCCTTTAGAATCTAAATTTCGCCATTTTTATTATAATATATGTTGGTATGGGCTTATTTGGGTTCAATTTGTTTGAAGCCCTGTATGCTTCCTGTAACTTGATATCTGTTTCCTTTAGATTTGGAAAGTTTTCAGACATAATTTATTCAACTATATTTTAAATTCCCTTTTCCATTATTCTCCTTCTGAAATCCCTATTATGTATAGATTGGCCCACTTTATATTATCCAATATATCTCTTATATTGCTTTCATGTTTTTTCATTTGGTTTTCTGTCTGCTGTCCGGATTACCATTATTTTATCTTCCAAGTCACTAATTCATTCCTCTGAATTATTCATTCTGCTCTTAGTCCTTTTAAATCAGTTTGCATCTCTGCAAGTGAATTTTATAATTTTTTGGATCCTCATATTTTTTAGTTCTTTTCTAAGTAATCTGCAGTATTGTTTATACCTGATCTTAATACCTTCATATTCACCCTTAATTCTTTCAGTATTTTCACTGTCTCCTAAACCACATGATCATATCAATAGATGCAGAAAGCATTTGACAAAGTCCAGCATCCATTCATGATAAAAACACTTAGCAAAGTGGTTATAGAGGAAACATACCTTAACAACTAAAAGATTTCCTGTTTAAATCTGGAAAAAGACAAGGATGACCACTCTTACAACTTTTATTCAATATAGTATTGGAAGTCCTAACCATAGCAATCATACAAAAAAATAAATAAAATATATCCAAACTGGAAGAGAAGAGTGATATCATCACTCTGTGCAGATGACATGATATAAAAACCCAAAGAACACACAAAACTACTCAAACTGATCAATAAATTCAGCAAAGTAGTAGGATTCAAGATTAACATTCAGAAATTGGTTGGATTTCTGTATACTAACAATGAAATGTTAGAAAGGGAATATAAAAATACAATAGTTTTTAATATTGCACCATAAAAAAATAAAATACTGGGAATACACCTGACCAAGTAGTTAAAGGAATTATATGCTGAGAACTATAAAACATTCCTCAAGGAAATTAAAGAAGATGTAAAGAAATGGAAAGATAGTCCATGCTCTTGGGTTAGAAAAAGTAATATTATTAAAACGGCCATACTCCCCAAAGTAATCTATAGATTCAATGCAATCCCTATCAAATTACCCATCACATTTTTTCACAGAACTACAACAACAATCCAAAAATTTATATGGAACCACAAAAGACCCAGAATTGCCAAAGCAATTCTGAGGAACAAAAAACCAAGCAGGAGGCGTAACTCTCCCAGACTTCAGGCAATATTACAGAGCCACAGTCACCAAGACAGTGTGGTACAGGTACCAAAACAGACATACAGACCAATGGAACAGAAGAGAGAACCCAGAAATTAACCCAGACGCCTATGGCCAATTAATCTTTGACAAAGGAGGGAAGAACATAAAATGAGAAAAAGACAGTTTTTTCAGCAAGTATTGCTGGGAAACCTGGACAGCTACATGAAAATCAATGAAACTAGAACACACCCTCACACACCATGCACAAAAATAAACTTGAAATGGCTGAAAGACTTAAATATAAGGCAAGACACCATCAAACTCCTGGAAGAGAACATAGGCAAAACATTCTCTGACAGCAACCTTATGAATATTTTCTCAGGTCAGTCTCCCAAAGCAACAGAAATAAGAGCAAAAATAAACCAATGAGACCTGATCAAACTGACAAGCTTTTGCACAGCAAAGGTAACCAAAAAGAAAGCAAAAAGACAACTCACAGAATGGGAGAAAACAATTTCAAATGATGCAATTGACAAGGGCTTAATCTCTAGAATATACAAGCAACTTATACAACTCAACAAAAAGCCAACAACCCAATGGAAAATGGGTAAAAGTCCTGAATAGACATTTCTCCAAAGAGGATATACAGATGGCCAACAAGCACATGAAAAAGTGCTCAACATCCCTGATTATTAGAGAAATGCAAATCAAAACTACCATGAGATACTACCTCACGCCAGTCAGAATGGCCCTCACTAATAAGTCCACAAATAACAAATGCTGGAGAGGGTGTGTAGAAAAAGGTACCACCCTCCTACATTGTTGGTGGGAATGTAAGCTGGACAACCACTATAGAGAACAGTATGGAGATACCTTAGAAAACTATACATAGAACAACAAAATGACCTAGAAATCCACTCTTGGGCATATATCCCGACAAAACTTTCCTTAAAACAAACACATGCACCTGCATGTTCATCACAGCACTAGTCACAATGACCAAGACTTGGAAACAACCCAAATGTCCATCGACAGATGATTGGATTCGGAAGAGGTGGTATATAGACACAATGGAATACTACTCAGCCATAAAAAGAACGAAATAATGACATTTGCAGCAACATGGATGGAACTAGAGACTCTCATCCTGAGTGAAGCAAGTCAGAAAGAGAAAGACAAATACCATAGGATATCACTTATATCTGGAGTCTAATATATGGCACAAATGAAACTTTCTGCTGAAAAGAAACTCATGCACTTGGAGAACAGACTTGCAGTTGCTAAGGGGGATTGGGAGAGAATGGAATCAACTGGGAATTTGGGGTCAATAGGTGCAAACTATGATGTCTGGCATGGATAAGCAATGAGATCCTACTATACAGCACAGTGGGCTATATCTAGTCACTTTTGATGGAACATGATGGAGGATAATGTGAGTAAAAGAATGTATATATGTATGTATGACTAGGTCACTTTGCTGTACAATAGAAATTGTCAGAATACTGTAAAGCAAATATAATGGAAAAAAATCATAAAAAATAAATGTTTAAAAAGTTAAACATATACCCAGAATATTATCTCCCACACTTGTTATACATGTTTCAAATTTTTCCCCCACAATCTTTGCCTTTCATGGTATATTGTCATACAAAATCCTTAATATTAGATACTTAGAGATTTTACCTTTTTGTTTTCAGATTAAAAGCCTTGAGAACAATTAAAGCACCATGAGACCAGTTAAAAATATAATGTCATGGAACATTCTAACACAGTAAATCAGAAAAAGAGATTACAAAAACCACATATCCAATATGAAAACAGTTGTATTTTTTTCTTTTGTGAAGCATGGCGACCCAGTTACACATACACATATACATTCTTTTTTCTCACTTTATCATGCTCCATCATAAGTGACTAGACATAGTTCCCAGTACTACACAGCAGGATCTCATTGCTAATCCATTCCAAAGTCAATAGTCTACATATATTAACCCCAATTTAAAGACATTGAATTTTTCATCTTTGTTCCCCCAAAGTGTTAATGACATTGCTTTGTTATGGTGGTAACACAAATGACTTATTTAAAAAATTTGTCTTTTCCCATATTTTCTATTATAAATTTTTATCACTTTATTATGAGAAACTGCTATTATCAGAATCTTCTATTATTAAAGAGGAAGAATTACCTTCCCCAAAACTTTTTTTGAGGCGGATAATCATATGGGTGTTAATAAAATTTCTATCAACACTATGACTTTTTAATAATTATTCTATTAATTTTGCTGAATAAACTTTCCAAGTTTCTTGGCATTCTACTAGAGTAACTGAACCAAAATTCATTCCTAACTATGACAGATACAAAATTAGAATTTTTTCTCTCATTTATTCAACTATGTTCATATATTTGTGCCTTAAATACTTCAGAAGTAGTTCAATTCTATCTTCATTTTAGTCTATTTAGTGACCTTGAGTCCATTTGAACTACAATGTTTTAAGTAAGTTAAGCATGTATGAGACCTGGAATAAGAGAAAAGTGCACAAGCTAACCAGGCTTCTGCTGTTTTATACTACTGCTATCATGCAATTCTTTCCTGAGTGATTATTATCTCATTAACTTTTACACCAGTTTGGAAATAATTCTCTCAAAATTTAGGCCTAATTAAACATTGTTTAGGGTCACTATAACATTAGGTGCCAGTCTTATTTAAATTTTAATTTTTAGGACTCATCATAATAAGTAGGCAATCATTTATTTTGTAAGGAAAGAACATGACACCATAACTCAGCTATAATTAAGATGGATATGAATGAACTTCTGAAATTCTTTGTGGTATGCACTGCAAGCTGTCACTTACTTGATACAATAGCCTAATTTTCATTAATTAAAGAATATGTTTGTTAATAGGATAGGTGGCAGTTTTTCCTATAATATCCCTAGGATGCCTGGCATGCAGTCACTAGTCAAATTTAGGGCCCAGGATTAGAAAAGTTAGTTTTCCTGAGTCAGAGGATACAAGTGACTGTACTAATACTCAGGGTCAGTGGATGTAGAAAGACTGAAAACTGACTGATATTCAAAAGATGTACTTCATAAGAATGTCAGCAAACTGGTCTCCACAGGAGTTGGCAATAGAGTAGTGCTAACGTGAATGACTAAAGTTTAGACAGAAAGTTTCATACACATTCTAAAATAATCATATTATTATCCAGTCAGAAGCTAGTAGGAATCCAAGGTAACTGCCTAAGGATGAAAAAAGCTGTAGCCACAAAAAACATGAGGCACTGTGATATGAACTGCAGAGAGGTGGGGATGTAGAATCTGGTTTAACAAATTTCACTACCTATGGTATCTTTGAGAAAGTTACTTTACCAGTTGCCTCAGTTACACATTCTTATTTTCATAGGGGCATAAATTTAAACCAGGTAATCTTTTCAGATCTCCTCTGGCTCAAGCTAATCCTAAAACAGCAGTGAACAGAAAATGTACTCATACAATCGCATACAGTAATTTTGCTTACTTAAAAAATTAAATTTAAAATTTTTAAAGAGTAAAATTTTATCAATGGTTACTCTGACTCTAAGCAAAGGGATTATAGATGGTTTGTATTTTTCTTCCTTGTACTTTTCTGCACAGCTGTCTGCTCTCTGAAATTAGAGGAAAAGTTTTTATTACTTTAAAAAAGGAAGAAAAGAAAACCCAATAGTATCAGAAAATTCTGGAACACTAGATTTGAATTAAAACTTGGACAAGTGGGAGTTCCTGTTGTGGTGCAGTGGAGGCGAATCGAACAAGTAACCACGAGGATGTGGGTTCAATCCCTGGTCTTTCTCAGTGGGTTGGGGATCCAGTATTGCTGTGAGCTGTGGTGTGGGTCACATATGTGGCTTGGATCTGACATTGCTATGGCTATGGCCAACATCCATGGCTCCGATTCAGCCTGGGAGTTTCCATATGATGCAGGGGTGTCCTCCCCCCCCAAAAAAAGTGAAAGAAAAACTTAGAAAAGTAATTCATATTTGTAAGTTAATACAGACATTAAGGTCACTGGTGCTCACCCTTAGTTTCCCTGAGGGAACTTATAAGAAATATCCATGTCTCAGTCACACCCCCACCCATGGGACTGAAATTTAATTGATCTAGTAAGTGACCCAAATATTTGCCTTTTTTAAAAAACTCTTCAAATGATTCTAATATGTACATCACTGAACAACACCTCTCTGAAATCAAGCTAAGAATTAGTATTCTTAGATTGATATGATACCTTTGGACAAAATAGCTAGACAAAATTTCTAATTAAAAAAGTAACTCAATGGAATACTACTCAGCCATAAAAAAGAATGACATAATAATGCCATTTGCAGCAACATGGATGGAACTAGAGAATCTCATCCTGAGTGAAATGAGCCAGAAAGACAAAGACAAATACCATATGATATCACTTATAACTGGAATCTAATATCCAGCACAGATGAACATCTCCTGAGAAAAGAAAATCATGGACTTGTAAAATAGACTTGTGGCTTCCTGATGGGAGGGGGAGGGAGTGGGAGGGATCGGGAGTTTGGGCTTATCAGACACAACTTAGAATAGATTTACAAGGAGATCCTGCTGAATAGCATTGAGAACTTTGTCTAGATACTCATGTTGCAACAAAACAAAGGGTGGGGGAAAAAAATGTAATTGTAATGTATACATATAAGGATAACTTGATCCCCTTGCTGTACAGTGGGAAAATAAAAATAAAAAATAAAAAATAAATAAAGAAATAAAAAGCACAACAAAATGAAAAAAAAAAGGAAGAAAATTTAGCATCTCAGGATTATCTCCTCTCCATAGACCAAAATGTTTTAAATGGAAATTAATTTTTTTAACATTCTAGGAAACAGAGTATTAGAAACCCTTTCTTTGATAAAGTATATCAGAAATATGAGTCTCTCTCTTAAAAGGATTCTCCTTTAACTAAATAAATAGGCACAATGCACATCACCAGGATCTAGAGGAATATCATTTATTCAGGCACTAAATTATCATTTTCTTCTCTGTGCTAGTAACTGAAATTTAACACCAGTAAGAGCAATGCAAATCAAAACTATAAGGAGATACCATCTCACAGGATCAGAATGGCCATCATTAACACGTCTATAAATAAAAAATGCTAGAGAGAGTGTGGAGAAAAGGGAACCCACCAACCCTGTTGGTGGGAACATAAATTGGACGACCACTATGGAAAACAGTATGGAGGTTCCTCAGAAAACTAAATATATAACCACCATATTGTCTAGCAATCCCACTTCTGAGCATATATCTGGACAAAACTTTCTTTGAAAAAAGTTTATTTGCACCCCTATGTTTATTGCAGCACCATTCGCAATAGCCAAGACATGGAAACAACCTAAATGTCCATCAAGAGATGAATGGATTAAGAAGACATAGGACATATATACAATGCAATACTATTTAGCCATAATAAAGAACAAAATGATGCCATGTGCAGCAACATGGATGCAACTAGAGATTCTCATACTAAGTTAAGTCAGTCAGAAAGAGAAAGACAACTGCCATATGATTATCACTTATATGCAGAATCAAAATATGGCACAAATGATCCTATCTACAAAGCAGAAACTGACTCATGGATATAGAGAACAGAGTTGTGGTTGCTAAGGGGTAGGGGGAAGGTAGAGCAATGGACAGGGAGTTTGGGGTTAGTAGATGCAAACTATTATACTTAGAATGGATAAACAATGAGGTCCTAGTGTATATATAGCATAGGGAACTATATGCAACCTCGTGGGATAGAACATGATAGAAGATAGCATGATTAAAAACAATGAATGTGTTTATATATTTATATATATATATATATATATATATATATATATATATACACACACACACACACACACACACTAGGTCACTATGCTGTACAACAGAAATTGACACAACACTGTAAGTCATCTATACTCTAATAAAAATTTTAAAATAAGCTAAAAACATTTAAATTTTAAAAAAGTTTTTTTGTTTTTGTCTTTTGTCCTTTTAGGGCCACACCCGTGGTATATGGAGATTCCCAGGCTAGGGGTCTTATCAGAGCTATTGCTGCCAGCCTACACCAGAGCCACAGAAACACAGGATCCAAGCCACGTCTGCAACCTACACCACAGCTCACAGCAAGGCTGGATCCTTAACCCACCGAGCAAGGCCAGGGACTGAACCCGAAACCTCGTGGTTCCTAGTCAGATTCGTTTCCACTGCACCATGACAGGAATTCCTAAAAAAAGATTTTTACCTCCTAATCAACAAAAGGAAATGTGTCAAAGGTTAAATTGGTATCTTCTACATGTCTATCTTAGAAGTAGCCAGTTTCTCTGTTGTAACTTGCTGCCCCTCAAGGTAAAGCTCTGTGCTTCTCTTTCTATCAAATTATTTTACTATAAGACCCCACATTTACCCGCCTAAAATTAGGTTCTAATATTGATACACATGTCAAATTTTGTGAAATATGTTTAACATTGAAATCAATCAAAATTTAGTGTAGGAAGTTACAGTTTATAAATTTAACTTATAGTTAATCATGTTAGATAGTATTGAAGTTAAAATGTGCTTATCTTTAAAATTTTTCTTCCCTTTAATGAGATTCCAATAACTTGTATGCTATGAAAAGCTCAGAATAATATCCATTATTGAAAAAAGTGTCCCTATCTCCCTTCTGCAGTGATTATTATGTGCTTATAATAGTTCATTAACCTAAAATTCAAATGAGCTATATTTATTTTGAGACATTATCTACCAATAGTCATACCCTGATTTTTATAAATGCCATCTTATTTTCACTCATTTATTTATTTGATAAATAATTATTCATCACATACCAGATATTAGGGACTATGCTAAAGATATAAGCATACATTAAATTGCAAGAAAGTAGAGAAGCAAATGAGAGACTTGAATGCCATATGGTTAATACAAGAAGCAGATGAGCCAGAGTACTAGAGGGCCCATGTAGGAGAAACACATAACCCACTTATAAGGGGCTCCTAAGTTTTCTCAGTGATGATTTCAAGTGGAAAAAAAAAACCTGGAGATGGGCCTAAGATGGCAGAGTGGAAGGACTAGGTTTACCTTCTCTCATGAAAACAACAAATTTACTATCAACTGCTGAACAACCATCAACAAAATAGACTGGAAACTACCAAAAAAGATATCCTACACCAAAAGGCAAAGAGGAGGCCACATTGAGATAGGAGGGGCAATTTTGTGATATAAGCAACCCCATATCTGCTGGGTTGTCACCCAGACCCAGGCCCAGAGACTAGAAAATAACTATATCAAAAAAGCTCACCTATAGGAGTGAGAGTTCTAAGGTCAATATCAAGTGCTCATGCCAGGGGTCTGGCATTGGGAGGAGGAGCCCCCAGAGCATTTGGCATTGAGGGCCAGCAGGGCTTGTATGCAGGAGCTCCATGGGACTGGCAGAAATGTAGACTCCATTTTTGAAAGTCACATACAGGCTTTCATGTTCACTGAGTCCCAGGGCAAAGCAGAGATTCCATAGGAATCTAGGTCAGACCTGACTGTTATTCTTGGAGGATCTCCTGGGAAAATAGGAGGTGGCTGTGGCTAGTTGTGGGGGAAGGATATTGGAGGGAAAGGTCTCAGGAATAATCAGGATCTCCTGGGAAAATAGGAGGTGGCTGTGGCTAGTTGTGGGGGAAGGATATTGGAGGGAAAGTTCTCAGGAATAATCACCAGTGTGAACTGCCCTGGAGGTGGCCATTTTGGAAAAATTTGGTCCCTACCATCAGGACTGAGAAGTCCCAAACCAAACAACAAACAGGGTGAGAACACAGCCCCACCCATCAGCAAACAGGCTGGCAAAAGACCTCCAGACACACAGCCCCTCTAATTATACCCAGAGACAAAGCTCCACCCACCAGAAGGATAAGAATCAGCTCCACCTTCCAGTAGGCAGGCACCAGACCTTCCCACGAGGAAGCCGGCAGCAAGCTCCTGTACCAATTTCAGCCACAAGGGGAAGATATCAGAAGAGAGGCTACCACCCTATTGCCTGCAAAAAAGAGACAACCCAAAAAAATCTACACAAAATGTAAAGGCAGAGAATTATTATTCAGCTAAAGAAACAAGAAAAAAAAAGAAAAAAAAGCTAAGTGATCTGGAGATTACCAACCTCCATGAAAAAAGACTTTAGACAAATGATAGTAAATATGTTCCAAGATCTTAGAAATAAACTGGAGGCAAATATTGATAAATTACAAGAAACAATGAACAAAGAAATAGAAGACTTAAAGATTAAGCAATCAGAGATGCAAAATACAACAAATGAAATAAAAAATTCACTAGAAGAAAACAACAGCAGAATACAGGAGGCAGAAGAATGAAAGAGCAAGGTGGAAATAACTGATGCAGAACAGAAAAGAGGAAAAAGATTGAGAAGAAATGAAGACAATCTAGGAGAATTCTGGAACAGCTTTAAATGCACCAACATCTGTATTATAGGGGTTCCAGAAGGAGAAAAGAGAGAGAAAGGGCCAGAGAAAATATTTGAAAAGATAATAGACTAAAACTTCCCTAACCTGGGAAAGTAATCACTCACTCAAATCCAGGAAGCACAACAAATACCACATAAAATAAACCCAAGAAATAACACCCTGAGACACATATTAATCAAACTGACCAAAATTAAAGATAAAGAGAAAATTTTGAAAGAAGCTAGGGAAAAGAAACAAGTAACATACAAGGGAACTCTGATAAGGTTATCAGCTGAATTTTCAGCAGAAACTCTGCAGGCCAGAAGGGAGTGACATGATATACTTAAAGTGATGAAAGGAAAAAAACCTCCAACCAAGATTACTCTACCCAGCAAGGTTAATTAATCTATGACAAAGGAGTCAATATGCAATGGAGAAAAGACAGTCCCTTCGATAGGTGGTTCTGGGAAAACTGGACAACTACATGTAAAAGAATGAAATTAGAACGCTCCCTGATACCATACACACACACACACACACAAAAAAAAAAAAAAAAAACCTCAAAATGGATTAAAGACCTAAATGTAAGACCTCATACTATTGAATTCTTAAGAGGAAAACATAGGCCAACACTCTCTGACATAAATCACAGAAGTATCTTCTCAGATCCACCTCCTAGAGTAATGAAAATTAAAACAAACAAATGGGACCTAATTAAACTTAAAACTTTCTGCACAGCAAAGGAAACCCTAGACAAAACGAAAAGACAACCCACAGAATGGAGAAAATATTTGCAAATGAAGCAACTGACAAGGGATTAATCTCCAAAATATATAAACACCTCCTGCAGCTCAGTACCAAAAATCAAATCCCATCAGAAAGTGGGCAGATCTAATCAGAGGAGTCTCTAAAGAATACCTACAGAGGACCAAAAAACACAGGAAAAGATATTTAACATCACTAATTTTTAGAGAAACGCAAATCAAAACTACTATGCAATACCACATTACACCAGCCAGAATGGCCACCATTAAAAGGCTACAAACAATAAATGCTGGATTGGGTGTGGAGAGAAGGGAATACTTTTACTCTTTTGGTGGCCATGTAAACTGGTGTAACTACCGTAGAAAACTATATGGCGTTTCCTCAAAAAAACAACAAGTACTAGGAACCATAAGGTTGCAGGTTCGATCCCTGGCCTCGCTCAGTGGGTCAAGGATCCAGCATTGCCATGAGCTGTGGCGTAGGTCACAGACATGGCTTAGATCCTGAGTTGCCGTGGCTGTGGTGTAAGCCAGCAACTACAGCTCCGATTAGACCCCTAGCCTGAGAACTTCCATATGCAGTGGGTGTAACCCTAGAAAAGCCAAAAAAAAAAAAACTAAAAGTAGAATTACCATATGAGACAGCAATCCCACTCCTGGGTATCAATCCTGAGAAAACCATGACTCAAAAACCATGACTCATGACATGTACCCCAACATTCATTGCAGCACTATATACAATAGAGAGGCATGGAAGAAACCTAAATGTCTTCTGACAGAAGAGTGGGTAAAGAAGATATACACAATGGAGTATTGGCCATAAAAAGGAATGAAATAATTGTACTTGCAGCAACATAGATGGACCTAGAAATTACCATTCTAAGTGAAGTTAATCAGAAAGTGAGATACAAATATCATGTGCTATAAATTATATGTGGAAGCTAAAAAAGGGATACAATGAACTTATTTTCAGAACAGAAACAGACTCACAGACATGGTTACCAAAGGAGACAGGTGCAGGGAAATGGATGGACTGGGGTTTGGGGATGGAAATGTAAAATTACACTGTGATGATGGTTGTACTATAAATATAATCAAATTCATTGAATTAAAAAAAAAAAAACATCCAGGGAGGTCCCTTGTGGTACAGCAGGTTAAGGATCTGGTATCACTGCAGTGGCTCTGGTGGTTTCTATGCCACAGGTTCCATTCCTGGCTCCAGGAACTTCAGTGTGCCCATGGGCATGGCCAAACAAACAAAAAAATCCAACTTAAAAGAAAGCTAATATTTAATCAAGTAATCCATCAGGGAGAAAAGGAAAAAGTAGGTGAGGAGGTGAGGAAGAAGCAATCTGGATAGGTGACTATTTTAGGACAGATCCCCATCTTGATTGTAGGAAAAAAGCACCAGGTTTCCACAGAAAAGTTGTGCAACTTACTGCAGTATGTATGGATTGTAGTATGGATTGCTGCATTACTCAGGGTTCCCAAGGAAACTATCAATAGCTAATCTCTTCTTCCTCCCTCTTCATACATACTGATTGGATGAGGACCCACCCACAGGAGAAGGGCTATTTGCTTTCTTCAGCCCACTCATTCAAATGCTAACCTCATCCAGAAGCATACTTAGAAATAATATTTAACCTGAGTATTCCATGTACCAGTGAAATTGTCATGTTAAATTAACCATCACATTAGTGAAGAAGAAGGATGGAAACAGAGAATCAGATTGTGAAGGATCTTAACTGGCTCCATGAAATCTGGGTTTTATTCTTAGTGAAATAAACATTGGAGAGCTAAGTAGCAGGGGTACCTGATTAGGTTTTTATCTTAGAGAGACTGCCCTGGCTCCTGGACAGAGAATGAATTGGAGGAGCACATGATTAATTTAAGTAATCTAGTTATGAAGCAGTTATTTTCATCTAGGCAAAATATGATAATAATGACCGGTATTAAAGTAGCAGCAGTTTTATCTCTCAATCTTACTTTGTGATATAGGTAATTATTTCTTTTTGACAGCTAAGAAAACTAGGGCTCAAAATAGTTTAGTAATTTACAAATATATCACAGCTCACAAGTGCCAGAATTGAGATTTGATCCTAGAATTATTTGATATCAAAGCCTAAACTTCAGTATCAATGAGAGCATTAAGTATCTAGAAATGAGCACTACATTTATCTAACACCATCACTCTTTCTTTGTTCCATCAAAATATTTCATAAACATAATTGAACACACCGTTTATAGTCCTTCATCCCAGAAATTTAAGGAAATAAAAATGAATGCAAGCCTTGCTCTCAAGTACTCAGTAAATAAGTCTAGTCTTTTTGCTATAGGGATCCTTACCTTATGGGTTGCCTAACTGTGAGTTAATTTCGTAAGAGAACAGATGCTTCTTGTTTGTCAGGTATCAAAGGCTTCGCATAGAAATTCTGTATAGTATATTTATTAAAGCAGCACGCTACACATATTTTGCGCCAGGTGTTCTCCATTACTAAACAGACATTCTCCATATGCTCTTTGAGGTTATTCCAGGCTGAACAAATCCTAAAATGCTACAGTTAAATAATTTATAGATAGAATGGCTACTGACTTTGGAGAAAATGAACTCTAAAAGAGTTGTATTTTGTATAGCCATTGCCAATAACATAGCATACCCAACTATAAAGTTGATTAATCCTTTATTTTTATATAACTACAGTGTAGTTAGAAGATAAAGTTTATTATACATTAATCCTTTTCTGGGAAAATATATTTCCTCCTCACCACTGTTATAATTTCCCCTAAATCTTATTCCCAGTATGCAGCCTCATTTTCTTCTTTGAAAAAGCAGAGCCTTTATCTTTAATAGTACCCAATCTTCTTACCTTTTATTTTCTATTTCCCATTTTCCTGAATATGAGCCAACAGGTAGGAGACTGATTTAAAAGAATTTACACAACGGACATTTCTCCTCTCAGAAAGACTATTGTTATGGATTGAATTGCATCCCATCAAAATTTATATATTGAGATTCTTACTTCCAGTACCTCAGAATGTGACTTATTTGGAAATAGAGATTTTGCAGATGTAATTAATTAAGATGAGGTCTTAAGAGTGGCTCATAATCCAGTTTCATTGGTATCCTTATAAGGAAATTTGGATATAGGTATATGCGCACTGGGAGAATGCCGCATAAAGATGAACGCAGACAGGGGGGTGATTCTCTGCAAGCCAAGGAGCCAAAGCTTGCCCATAAAGCATCAGCTGCTAGGGGAGAGGAATGGAACAGATTCTCCCTCATGGCCCTCTGAGGCCATAAATCCTTCTGACACTTGGATCTTGACTTCTAGCCCCTGGAACCATGAAACAATAAATTTCTGTGCTTAAGCCACTCAGTTTATGGTACTTTGTTACAGCAGCCCTAGCAAACTCATTCAGGAATGAACTTTAAATAAAGCATCAGCTATTCTGCTTGTAATTCATTTTACTTGCTGACTTTCCAATATAGTAAATCTCAAGTTAATTTAACTTTTCCATTTAATAATAATTTTAACAGGATACCTATGAAAATCAGAAGTAAAAAAAATCAGTATTTAACAAAGACTGTTCCATAATAGGATATTATATGTATTAACTGAAAAAAAGTTTGGACCGCAAATCATTTGGAGAAGCAATGGGTTAAACTAGATTTCTCTGTTACAGGATTTTTCAGAGTCCATCACATGTTAAAACTTATGTGAATCAACCATACAGGATTACTTCATAAGGATAAAATGGGCACTCTAATGCAATTACACTGACATGGCTATTCTGATGCAGTCATTTTAAGCTATGTTAAATGATACTGTCAAAATGAAAAATATTTACAATATGTTCAGCAGACAACTAACAATCATTTCATAACTAGGGATACCAAAAGTATAGAGAGCTTTAACCTTTTACTTCATTTCTATATCAGTTGAAGTTTGGGTTTTTTTGGTTTTTTTTTTTTTTTGGTATTTTTAGGGCCACACCCACCACATATGGAGGTTCCCAGGCTAGGAGTCTGATCAGAGCTGTAGCCACCAACCTACACCACAGCCACAGCCATAGCAATGGGGAATCCGAGCAGTGTCTGCAACCTACACTACAGCTCACAGCAACACCGGATCCTTAACCCACTGAGCAAGGTCAGGGATCAAACCTGCATCCTCATGGATGCTAGTTGGGTTCATTAACCGCTGAGCCATGATGGGAACTCCTATAAATTTTTATAGCTATGATTTACTTTTAAAAATCAAGAAAAGATATTTTAGGGAGTTCCTGTTGTGGCTTAGTAGAAATGAATCTGACTAGTACCCATGAGGACAAAGGTTCAATCCCTAGCCTCACTCAGTGGGTTAAGGATCTGGCATTGCACTGAGGTGTGAGGTAGGTTGTTGATGGATCTTGGACCCTGCACTGCTATGGCTGTAGTGTAGGCCAGCAGGGGCAGCTCTGTTTCAACCCCTAGCTTGGGAACCTCCATATGCCATGGGGGAGGCCCTAAGAAAATAAAAAGAAAAGAAAAGAAAAAATATTTCAAAGTTTTGCAGACTTATTTGTTCTGTCCTCCAAAACCAAAACCTTCAATACTTCAACAATGAAATTTAATATTATGAAATATATATGTATGTACACAAGGACATAGATGTGTGTACATATAAATATATGTATGTATATATGTGTGTTTCATCATATAAGGCTAGAAAAAGTGTTATATAAAGAGCATGTATTTTTTTTCTAAATCATCAAATGGAGAATATAAAAACCAACTACATAGAAGTACTAATCTAATGACAAAGTACAAGTGGGATTTCCACATTTAATAATGGGTGACTATGTTATTTGGATCAACTCTCTCATTGAAGGCAATTATATAAGCAGGCTAAGCATATAACGTGTATGTTTGTGTGTGTGTGTGTGTGTGTGTGTGTGTGCGCACGCACATGTGTGTTTTTCCCTAAGCATCAAAGATCTAAAAGCTAAGTTATCAAAGAGAAGAACTACTGGGTCAAGATCCAGGAAAAGATAGGAAGGAAGGCAAGAAGGTGAGCCTGGATTGTCAGGTGACATTTTCTTAGGGTGTTTATATTCAGACACAGTGACTACAAGTCAAAGCAGTGGTTCTGAGAGCCCTGATGGCCCAGCAAGACAAAAGTTATCTGGTGATCACTGAGGGTGTGAACTCTGGTACAGTACTATGTATGCTGAGCTGGAATTTAAAGGACTTCAACCTAGAGAAAGGGGCAAAGAAATTTAACCAGACTTCACACAAATAAGTAAAACCAGATAAAAATTACTTCACATACAGAGGAAAAACATACAAATTGTGACTGATATTTTTCACTAGAAACACAATAGGACAAAGACTAAAGAATATCTAAAAGAAAAAAACTGTCAGCCTGAAATTCTGTATCTAATTAATGTATTCTCAAAAATAAGGAGAAAATGACAACACGATTAATAAAGCTGAAAGCATATATTCTGTAAAACCCTGAGCCACCATAAATGTGAATGAAAATTCATTAAATAATATAAACCATATGTTAGTAAGTAATGTAACTTGAATAAAATGGACAAAATTCAGAGTTCCCTTGTTGTAGTTTAAGGATCTGGGGTTGTCGCTTCAGTGGCTTGGGTTACTGATGTGGCATGGGTTCAAGCCCTGGCCCAGGAATTGTGCATGCAGCAGGTGCTGCAAGGAAAATAAATAAATAAATAAATAAATAAATAGGACAAATTCCTTGACAAATACAACTTCCCAAACCTTACATATGAAATTTTCTCAACTCTTAATAGCCTACATATACTTCTAAAAACTGAATTTGTAAATACATTTACTAAAAATGTCCTCAGAAGGAAGATTCTAGACCAAAAAGTTTTCACTAAAAATTTTTTGTTTGAATATTTTACAGAACTTAAATTCATACAAACATTTCCAGAAAATAGAGAAAGCACACTTCTCAGCTTGCTTTATTAGGCCAGCATAATCCTAACAACAATAGCAAAACTGAAATATAGCCAATAAAAAGAATTCCAGAAAATATATCTTATAAACATTGACAGAAAATTAACATTTTTAAATTATACCAAACAATATATAAAAGGATGATAGATTGAATTCACATAGTCACATCCCAAGAAGAAAGGGTCATTCAACAAAATATTCAAAACAATGTTATTTACTACATTAACATAATTAAAGGAAAGACACGTTTGTCACAATAGAAACAGGAAAAAAGCAACTTGACAAAATTCAATTCCTTTTATTCTCAATGCCTAAGAGTATATGCAACTTTCTTAGTGATGAAAAGCATCTACATAAATAGATGACTAATAGACTTCATGAAGCAATTTTGAATGCCTTTGCTCTGAAATTTAGACAAGGCAAGATCACTTCTCCTAAGTTCAAAATGACTCAACATTTCCATCCAGTGCTTTATTCAAAGCTTCAGCTAGTTCAATAAGGCAAGAAAAATAGGAAACACTAAAATTGTCCTTATTCAAAGACATGACCATCTCTGTAGGAATCTAGCCCCCCCTCCAAAAAAGTGGAATGTATTTACATGTGTGACTATATGTTAAAACTCATTAACCCCAATTTACATTATGTAACTTAAACCTCAACAAACCTGTTTTTGAAAGAAAAAAAAACTTACTGTAACTCATGTATGGCCACATAGTAATAATTCTGCTATCCTATTGCCTGATTAGCATTCAACATTAATGTACAATCTAAACTTTCTAGGACTCTTATGTTCTACACCACACATCATAGCTAATGAATGAGGAAAATAAATGGGCAGAGGCAGAAGTTGACTGCAATGCAACTGTAACAATGGCCTCAGCTCACCCCCTGGAGACTTTAGTTTTCTAAAACTGGGTAAATAGGGCGGCACTTTTGTATTCTTTAACCCACCATGAACTATACTGTCTATCTTTATAGACAGGGCATAACCTTAAGTGAGGTAATTCTCCTGGGCCAAAGGCAATTAGCAGAGAGTGTCTCAACTATAAGACTTTGGCAGAAGTTGGGAAATAAGTGTCCTGTGCCTAAAGAAGGATCTTAAAGGCCTATCATAACATCCACTAGAGCCCAAATCTTATAGCTCTCAAAAACACTTTGTCTAATTACTGCACCCCATTTGGGAATAGCTCCTCCAGTATTCTGGTTGAGATTTCTGATTTTATCTTTCTTCCTCGAGTATTCTGACTGATCTAAGAAAGTTAGCTAAATAAACTATATGGCCCCTGCCACTTCAGTTGGTTTTGGGTGTCTAAAAATGGTACTTATCTCCCCAATTATACTTTCTAGGTTCCCCTTATCCTCAGCTAGTCCTCCCTTGCCTAGGAGGCTTATCTGATGTTGGGTGTGAGGGGAGATGACCCAGACTCTCAATTATAAGGGATATGAGCTCCTAATCATGATGCTTTCTCAGGCCACAGCTACGGCTGCACTTATCAATTTATCACCAAAATTGAACCTAAAATATAGATACCCTAAGAAATCACATGTTTTCCTCATATATGCTAATCTATCCCAGCAATTTAACAGCATCCTTATATTCTTCTGTTGATCAGGGCCATTTACTCCTACCAGGGTAGTAACTCTTTTCCTTGTTTCTGTTCTCTTGGCCCAAGGTTCAGCTATGGCATAACGTTTATGAGGCTCTTGCTCTTAGAGACGTATTCCCGCATTGAGAAACAGAACATCTAGATCCACAGAAAATGGAACTACAGGAATGGGAGCTACACATTCTTCTAGCCCCTCACATGTAATGATGGAATGCAGAACCACTCCTACTTTTAACTTTTCAGAGCCTGTATATCCTGACTGCTGGACACAACCCTAAAACCAACCATTAAAAAAAAAGGCAAGTATTACATCCTGGAGTTGTTTTGTAGAGTATGGCACACACATAATTGCAAACTTTAATTTTTTTTTCTTTTTTTATTTTTTTATTATTAAATGAATTTATTACATTTATAGTTGTACAATGATCATCACAATCCAATTTTATAGGATTTCCATCCCACAACCCCAGCACATCTCAAACTGTCTCCTTTGGAAACATAAGTTTTGCAAAGTCTGTGAGTCAGTATCTGTTCTGCCAAGAAGTTCATTCTGTCCTTTTTTCAGTTTCCACATGTTAAGTGATAGCATATGATGTTGGTGTCTCATTGTCTGACTCACTTCACTTAGCATGATAATTTCTAGGTCGATTCATGTTGCTAAAAATGCTGGTATTTCGTTCTCTTTAATGGCTGAGTAAGATTCCATTGTGTATATGTACCAAATCTTCTTGATCCACTCTGTTGATGGACATTTAGGTTGTTTCCATGTCCTGGCTATTGAAAATAGTGCTGCAGTGAACATTAAAATACATGTGTCTTTGCGAGTCATGATCTTCTCTGGATAGAAGCCCAGGAGTAGGATTTGCTGGATCAAATGGTAG
This sequence comes from Phacochoerus africanus, assembly GCF_016906955.1. Classification (NCBI taxonomy): domain Eukaryota; kingdom Metazoa; phylum Chordata; class Mammalia; order Artiodactyla; family Suidae; genus Phacochoerus; species Phacochoerus africanus. The sequence continues at coordinate 154,463,027 of NC_062546.1, read as the reverse complement.
TTCTATTTGTAGTTTTCTGAGGAATCCCCATACTGTTTTTCACAGTAGTTGTACCAATTTACAGTCCCACCAACAGTGTAAGAGGGTTCCTTTTTCTCGACACCCTGGAGGAATCAGGCTCCTGGACTTCAGACTATACTACAAAGCTACAGTCATCAAAGTCATATGATACTGACACAAAGAAATTGTAGACTTTTTGATGATGGCCATTCAGGCTTGTGTAAGGTGGTACCTCAGCATGGTTTTGATTTGCATTTCTCTAATAATGAGTGATGTTGAACATCTTTTCTTGTGTTTCTTGGCCATCTGTAAGTCTTCTTTGGAAAATTGTCTGTTTAGATCTTCTGCCCATTTTTTGATGGGGTTGTTTGTGTTTTTGGTATTGAGTGGTAGGAAGTGTTTATAAATTTTGGAGATGAATCCCTTGTCAGCCGATTCATTTGCAAAGATTTTCTCCCATTCTGTGGGTTGTCGTTTCATTTTGATAAGGGTTTCCTTTGCTGTGCAGAAACTTTTAAGTTTGAGTAGGTCCCATTTGTTTATTTTTGGTTTTACTGTCATTACTCTAAGAGGTGGATCTGAGAAGATGTTGCTGTGGTTTATGTCAGAGAGTGTTTGGCCTGTGTTTTCCTCTAAGAGTTTTATACTGCCTGGTCTTACATTTAAGTCTTTAATCCATTTCGAGTATATTTTTGTGTATGGTGTTTTCCCAGCACCAACTTATTGAAACAGGCTATCTTTTCTCCATTGTATATTCTTGACTCCTTTGTCATAGATTAGTTGGCTGTAGGTGTGTGGGTTTAATTCTGGGCTTTCTATCCTCTTCCACTGATCTATATTTCTGTCTTTGTGCCAGTACCATATGGTTTTGACGACTGTAGCTTTGTAGTATAGTCTGAAGTCCAGGAGCCTGATTCCTCCAGCTCCATTTTTCTTTTTCAGGATGGCTTTGGCTATTCTGGGTCTTTTGTGCTTCAAAACAAATTTTAAAATATTTAGTTTGAGTTCTGTGAAAAATGTCCTTGGCAATTTGATAGGGATTGCATTGTATCTGTAGATTGCCTTGGATAGTATAGTCATTTTGATAATAACTCTTCCAATCCACGAGCATGGTATATCTTTCCATCTATTTGTGTCATCTTTGATTTCTTTCATCAGTGTCTTATAGTTTTCAGAGTACAGGTCTTTTGTCTCTTTAGGTAGGCAACATTTCATCTCAAGTTAGCATCTCAGCTGAACCTTCAGACAGATGTTTCATCATAATATCAGGATAGCAGTTTCTGAGCAGTATAATATATGACAGAACCAATGGATCCATCATCACATCCCAACATTGCTATATCTCTTTTTCTGTGAAGTTCTTTCTGGTTCTATTTATGTCCAGTCCTCTACTTACCACTGCTTCTACTTAGTGAGGCCTGGTTGAGACTGAATGCCTGATCACAAGACATTGAATGGCAATGCAGCCAGAGCTGCTAATCATGACCTTGGTTCTATTACAACCACCAAGTCTCAAGGTCAGCCAGGCCCAAAAGTAATCCATCATAAAATGGAATTAGCACATAAAAGACTGGGCATGGGCAAGGGCAGAATGAACAATATGTTGTAAAAGCAGGTGGTTCAGATCCCCATGTCCAATGTTAGGAGGGTAAATGTACAAAATATTCAGCTTAAAAAATCCCCATTTTATAGCATTTTCCAAGTGCCCTGGTATAAATACTCCCATCATAGTTAATTTTAAGCTACCAATGTGATGTCACTCAACAGAAACATCTTGGGAAAAGATGGTTCTCATCACTTCTTACTCATGCCACATCTACATCCACATAGGGGTAGAGAAGAGCCCTTAAGAACAGCTGTGTAATTATTGGCATAGAGGATAGGGTTTTCTTCAAAACCATAACGGTATACTTTTATTTTCTTTTTTTCATTTAAGGCTGCACTACAGCATATGGAAGTTCCCAGGCTAGGGGTCAAATTAGAGCTTCAGCTGCCAGCCTATGCTACAGCCACAGTAGTGCCAGATCTGAACTACATCTGCGACCTACACCACAGCTTGCAGCAATGCTGTATCCTTAACCCATTGAATGTAGCCAGGGATCAAACCCACATCCTCATGAATACTAGTCAGATTCTTAACTGGCTGAGCCACAACAGGAACTCCTAAAGGTATACATTTTAATTTTCCCATTGAAGCTTGACAAAGTCTAAATGGTGCTCTTTACCATCACAGAAAACTGTACTATTGTACTGTCCACTGCACTGTACAGCTTAAGTTGAAAGTTTGTATCACAGACTAAATCTGATAGAAGCCTTTTCCAGCCCAAGGCCCAACTCAAAGTAGATAGTCCTTGAAGTCACCTGATGAACAAGTCAGTGAAGTAATCCCATGGATAGAAAAGTTTGTATTCAGAATGCAAATGCCCACCAGGACATTGTACTTACTTCTTAGAAATGAGAAGTGAAAGACAATTTATATTTTACTTTGTTTAAAATTGAGGTATAACTAACCTGCAACATTAGTAGGTTCAGCTATACACTATACATATTAATATTTTTATACATTACAAAATGACAAATCTAGTTACTGTCACCAGTTATTACAATATTATTAATTATGTCCCCTATGCTATATACATTACTGTGACTTTATTTTATAATAGAAGTTTGTACCTCTTAATCTTCCTCACCTATTTCACTCATCCACCTACCTGCCTCCCACCTGGAAAGCACCAGTTTTTTCACTGCATATATGAGTTTATTCCTGCTATGGTTGTTCATTTGTTTTCTTCAGATTCCACACAAGTGAAATCATATCCTGTCTTTCTCTGTTTAACTTATTTCACTTGGCATAATATTCTCTAAATTCATCCATGTTATGGCAAATGGCAATAGTATTTATGGCTGAGTCGTATTTCTTTGTATATATACCACATCTTTACTCATTCATCTATTGATGGACACTTGGGTTGATTCCATATCTTGACTATTGTAAATAATTCTGTGATGAGTAGAGGGGTGCTTATATCTTTTTTAATCACTGTTTTTGTTTTCAAATACCCACAAACAGAATTATTGGATCATGTGGTAATTCTATTTTTATTTTTTTTGAGGAACCGCCATAGGGTTTCCCATAGCAAATGCACCAATTTATATTCCCACCAATAAGGAATGAAGTTTTTCTTTCTCCACAATCTTGCCAAAACTTGTAATTTCTTGTTGTTTAGGTCTAAGTTTATATTATTCAAGATTTTTCTTGTTTCTTGAGGTAGGCTTGTACTACATAAACTTCCCTCTTGAAACTACTTTTGCTGCATCCCATATGTTTTTGGATTGCTATGTTTCCATTTTCAATTGTCTCAATCTATGCATCCAACATAGATTTTCAAATTTCTTCTTGGTTTCTTCAGTGACCCATCGGTTGTTAGCAGCATACTTTAGCCTCCTGTTTGTGGGTTTCCCAGTTTTCCTTATATTTGATTTCTAGTTTCATGTTGATGTGGTCAGTAAAGATGCCTGCCATGATTTCAATCTTTTTAAAGTTTTTGAGACTTGTTTTATGTGTTATTATATGATCTATTCTGGAAAATACTACATATGCACTTGAAGAGAATATGTATAGTCCTTTGATTAAAAGGTTCTATAAATATAAAGACCCTTTGCTCTAATGTATCATTTTAGGTCAATGTTTCCTTATTTTCTTCCTGGATGATCTGTCCATTGATCTAAGTGGTGTGTTAAAGTCTGCTATCATTATTGTGTAATGTAAAATTTTCCCTTTATGTTCATTTATATTTATGTACTTAAGTGTTCCTATGTTGGATGCATAGATGTTTACAACTATTATATATTGCTGAATTAATCAATTTGTTATTATGTAATGTCCTTCTTTTTCTCTTGTTACAGTCTTTAAAGTCTATTTTGTCTAAGTATTGCTAGCCCAGCTATCTTTTCTTTTCCATTTGCATGGAATATCCTTTTCCATCCCCTCACTTTCAGTCTGTGTGTTTAGATCTGAAGGGAGTCTCTCATAGACAGCATATATGTGGGTCTTGTGGGGGGTTTTATCCACTCAGCCATTCTATGTCTTTTGATTGAAATATTTAATCCATTTACATTTAAAATAATTGATAGATATATATTTATTATCATTTAGTTCGTTATTTTCTGGTTGTTTTTATAAGTATTGTTCCTTCTTTTGCTCTCTCCCCTTATGATTTGAGGACTGTATCTTTACTGTTATATTTGGATTCCTTTTTCTCTCTTTTGTGTGTATATCTATATGTTTCTGGTTTGTGGTTACCATGAGATGTAGTATGTATTTATCCCTCCCAAGAGGAGATATTCTTATTTACTGCCTTGCCTGGGTGGGGAATTTTGGAGGCTTCTGTTTGATCATCTCTACTGAAATAGATTTTGCCCCATAGGTTGAGCATCCTTCTTTCCCCTAAGGACATCTGAGCTTTAGATTTTGCTACCCATTACAATAATTACTCCCATGATTCTGTAGATGTTTAAGTGTTTTCATTATGCCTCTATTATTTTGGGATATAATCCTCTCTATTGTCGTCAGGGAGCTTAGTTCTATAACAGCATTTCCTATCATCGGCCCTGGCCTAGAGACAAAAGTCACCATTGTTCTCAATGATGCTGGTGCCCATCTCAAGTCAATGGTTGCCTTGAGATGGAGGTAGTAAGGGACTGCAAAAGGGCACAAAACATTTTATGGGTAATGGAAATGTATAGTATCTTGGCTGTGATGTTGGTAATGGCACATTTGTATGCACGTGTCAAAACGCATTGGATTATATTCTTTAAGTGTATGTGGTTCATTATACACAAGTTATATTTCAATAAAGTTGTTAAAAATCAAAGACTAAAGAATTTACATTTAAAATAAAGATTAATACTGAAAAATGAAAGCTGAATAATAAATTTTGAGTTGGTTTCCACTAAAAGATCAGCTTATCTTCTATAATATGGTAATTTGGGGTTTTTTAATGTATTTAATATTCTTTGTAAAGTGTCACAAAAACAAATTAAGTAAAAATTATTAACCTTACCTAGCAGAGGATAATACTTCATATTAGTTGTATTTAAATTCTATGTGATATTCTAAATGATAAATTATAATCTCCTCAAATCTAAATTTATCAAAATTCAGTATTGAGCCTTCAGTTTGTGTTCTTAATGTTGGGATCATATAAGACATATTGTTTACATAAAGTTAGGTTGATTATATTGCATCAAAATAACTTTCTATATAACTTTAATGGTTTAAAAATTATGGAAATAAGCTAAAAATCAGTTTGCCTAAATTTATAAGTCAGTTGCCTGACATAATAGCCAAAAATAAGATCTTTTAAGCAATTATTTCTTGATCTTTCAATATATATTTATATGTTAAGACGTGGACAACTAATAAGAAAAAAAAATACTAACTACATGATAGCAACCTAAAATCATTTCAGAGATGTTTAAAAGCCTTTCCTCTAGGAGTTTTGCTGTGGCTCAGCAGGATAAGATCCTGACAAAGACTTTATGAGGATGCAGGTTCAATACCTGGCCTGACTCAGTGGGTCAAGGATCTGGTGTTGCCACGAGCTGCAACATAGAATTTGGTGTTGCTGTAGCTGTGGTGTAGGCCTATGGCTGAGCTCCAATTTGGCCCCTAGCGTGGGAAATTCCATATGCTGCAGGAACAACCATTTAAAAAGGAAAAAAAGTCTTTCCTGCAAATTTATTGTCTTTAAAGTCCCATTATTTCATTATTTCTGCCTAAAACATACCCCAAACTATAGTACTGGGTGCTGATTTATTAGAATATCAAACTGAATTTCCATCTTTGATGCATTAGCCATTTTATTCCCAGGTGATTGTTTTTTCCCTCCATGGGAAATTTTGGAATTTATAATAGAAAATAAATTTATTTTGGAATTTATACTTGAAAATAAAAAAGGCACAAACCACCAAGATAAAATTTCAAACACAAAACTTTAAATTTCTATTTATAATATGACCCTATAAAAATTAAAAGAGTAGCTATGATATAAACTCTAATGATGAGGTGTTTGCAATGTATATATTCAGCAAGGTATTAACATCTAAAGTACATAAATATTTGCCACAAACCAATTTAAGAGGCTGTCAAAAAATAAAAATGTGAGCAAAATATATTAGAGCATAGCATAGAAGATATCCACATATGAAAATGCTCAACCTCCCTAGAAATAAAGAAAATTCAAATTAAAAACATGAGATTCCATTACATACCTACAAATTTGGCAAAATTTTTGAAGTTCATAATACTCAGTGAAGAATAGTGCTTGTGGGAATTTAAATTCATATAATCACTTTGAAAAGCAAATTATCAATTATATAGTAAAGCTGAAATAGGCATAACTGATAACACAATTCTACTCCTAGGCATATTCGCTAAATGACTGTCCATACACACACAAAAAATGAGATGGGTCATGTATGTTCATAGAGCATTTTTAAAATAGGAAATAATAAACAACAACAAAAATCAATTTAAAGGACACTCACATGTATTTTAAAGCACTAAAAATGAACTCATATTATCCTAGACAAAATCTTACAAAGTTGAGTAAAAAGCATGTTGGGTTTTTATCAGAAATGGGTGTTGGATTTTATCAAAGGCTTTTTTGAGTAAAAAGCATGTTGCAAAAGTACAGATATCATATACCACTTGCATAAGAATTGGACACAGCCGATAACTCCCTTCCTGTTTAATACTCTGTACATTTGATTTTCTGAACAGTCTCCTAGATATCCTCCTAAATCTTGCTGGAAAATTCTCAGTCTTGTTTCTGTTTTCTTATTTTAAGTTCTATTAATGTTATAAGGTCATAGTAATCTGTCCTTAGGCATTTTTCCTTATCAAGAGAAAAGATAAGAGAGAGAGGTTTGTAGATAACAGATAAATATGCAACCTAGGCCACGTCTCTGATTTCCACATTAATGTATCCAACTATTGACACATCCACTTGGATAGCTAACAGATACCCTAAACTTAGCATTTCTAAAACATTTCCCCAGCTGCTTTTGCAAACTGTGCTTTAGTCTCCACAAATGCAGTTAATGGCAACTCTATCCTCTTCTTCCCATTTGAAGAGACTGGACCAGTTCTCTTATACTTCCTGGATTCATCAGTGTAATTTAGCCTATTTCTGTAGCCTCTGTATTTCCAGTTAGCTTGACATTAAGTCTAAGAGCTTGGTCAATTTCAGGGCACAATAAAACTAGCCACCATATCAACATAATGACAATCAGATCCCACCATTGTCTAACTGCAGAAAGTAAGCTGGCTGGGGCAACTTTAACACCATTAGTTTACATTCTTGCTGTAATTAATTATAGGAAATTTAGTGGCTTAAGCAACAAATTTATCCTCCTAGAGTTCTGGAGCCAAATGTTGAAAAAGGGTCAAACAGGGATGATGCTCTAGGACAGAATTCATTCCTTGCCTTTTCCAGCTTTTGAAGTCTGCCTGCCTTGGCTCATGAACGTGTATTATACTAACCTCTGCTTCTTTTGCCACATCTCTGTCTCTGCTTTTCTCTTGTAAGTCTCTTTAATCACATCTGAAATTATCTTTTACATTTAAGTTAACATATTTACAGAATTCAGGAATTATGGTAGGAACATCTTGGGGAATGAATGATGTATTATTCTACAGCCATAGATACTATACAAATGTTCATTCCCTGTCAGCCAAATGCTTTTAACACCACTGCTAATCCTTATCTAAGTCAATGATTTTAATTAAAATTACTTTAGAAAACTATTATTTTGAAGAGTGAGGCTATTTTTTAAATCTAAAATTCAGATACCTCAACAAAGGAAGGAAAAATACACTTAGATCTCCCATCCCACCTCCCTTCTGCCACACCAGCAGGTGCAAGTTCCTGGGCCAGGGATCGAACCGGTGCCACCATAGAGACAAGACAGATCATTAACCCACTGTGTTACAGTAGGAACTAAGATATTCCCCTTTTATTTCTTTTTTTTTAGTAGAAAATTGGTTTAACAACAACTACAAATAGTGACAAATAAGTTTGTATGGTGTTCTCTCCCTGCTGTCATCATGCACTCTAATAAACAAATTTTTGCAAACTCAGTGTAACTCCAAAAGTTATAGTAATTACTTCTCAAATATATTGTTACAGTTTTAGTTACTGGGAGCTCCTTTGAACTGGCATGACTTGATCTTTGACATGTCTCCATTAATCTTTGAAGCCTCCTTGATTTCTCATATAATGAGATGTCCCAACACAAACTTTCACTTTCCTCCACCCACACCTCAAACCCACCAATTTCTTGAGGAAAAAAAGTATTAGAGGACACAACCCTGGCTACAGTAATCAAGACAGCATGATATTGGCAGAGGAATGAACACTTCAATTAATGAAACAGAATAGAGATACCAGAAATAGATCCACATAAATTTATGCAACTGATTTTCTTTTTTTTTACAAAGGTATGGAATTAATTCAATGAAGGTAATATAACCTTTTCAATAACAGTGCAGAAGCTGTTGGGCATCCACAGGTTAAAAAATAAAAAGAAAGTGTACCTGAACATCATACTTGATATAAAAGTTAACTCAAAAGTAGACCACAGATTTAGATTAAGTAACTATAAAACATCTAAGAGAAAATCTTTAGTCCCTAGAGCCAGGTAAAGAATTGTTAGACTTTTCACCACACCCCCTCCAGCATTTGTTGTTTGTGGACTTATTAATGATGGCCATTCTGACTGGGGTGAGGTGGTATCTCATGATAGTTTTGATTTGCATGTCTCTAATAATAAGGGCTGTTGAGCATTTTTTCATGTGCTTGTTGGCCATCTGCATCTCTTCCTTGGTGAAACGTTTATTCAGGTCTTTTGCCCATTTTTCAACTGGGTTGTTGGCTTTTTTGCAATTGAGCTGTATATTTTGCTTGTATAATTTAGAGATTACGCCCTTGTAAGTTGCATCATTTGAAACTATTTTCTCCCATTCTGTAAGTGCCCTCCTGCACTGTTGGTGGGAATGAAAGCTGGTACAACCACTGTGGAGAACAGTATGAATATACCTTAGAAAACTATACATATAACTACCATATGACCTAGCAATCCCTCTCTTGGGCATATATCTGCACAAAACTTTCCTTAAAAAAGACATATGCACCCTCATGTTCATTGCAGCACTATTGACAATAGCCAAGACGTGGAAACAACCCAAATGTCCATTGACAGATGATTGGATTAGTAAAATGTAATATAGACACAATGTAATACTACTCAGTCATAAAAAAGAACAAAATAATGCCATTTGCAGCAACATGGATGGAACTAGAGACTCTCATGCTGAGTGAAGCAAGTCAGAAAGACAAATAGCATATGATATGATATCACCTATATCTGGAATCTAATATCCGGCACAAACGAAACTTTCCACAGAAAAGAAAATCATGGACTTGGAGAATAGACTTGTGGATGCCAAGGGGGGGAGGGAGGGAGTGGGGTGGTTTAGGAGCTTGGGGTTAATAGATGCAAACTATTGCTTTTGGAATGGATTAGCAATGAGATCCTGCTGTGTAGCACTGAGAACTACGTCTAGTCACTTATGATGGAGCATGATAATGTGAGAAAAAAGAATGTATACATGTATGTGTAACTGGGTCACCATGCTGTACAGTAGAAAAAAAATTGTATTGGGGAAATAACAATTAGAAAATTTAAAAGAATTATTAGACTTAACACCAGAAATAGGTTCCATAGAAGGAAAAAACTGATAAGCTGGAATACATTCAAGCTGGAATACATTCAAATTTAAGATTTTTCTCTGTAAAATATCCTTTAAAGAAGATGAAAAGATAAGATACAAACAGAAAATATTTGTAAACCACATACCCAACAGAGAATTTGTATGTACTATTTATAAAGAATTCAACAGGGAAAAAAAATCCAATTAGAAGGTAGGCAAAAGACATCAAGACATTTTACTAGGAGGGTAAAACAGATGGCAAATAAACATATATAAGAAGACTTTCAATATCATCAGTCATTAGAGAAATGCAAGTGCAAATTAAACCCATAATGAGATATCACTAAATACTTAGAATGGCTAAAATAAAAAGGTAAGTTAGTGATTAACACCAAGTGCTGAAAAAAAAATATAGGGAAACTGGCTCACACACTTTTACTAGGAATGTAAACTGGAATAGCCATTCTAGAAAAGAATATGGATACTTCTTACAAAACTCAATATATGCTTAGTATATAAACCAGAAATTGTTCTCTGGCCATGCATCCCGGAGAAACAAGGTATGTTCATGCAAAAATCTATTCATAAATGTTCATATTATCTTCATTTATGAAAGCCAGAAAAAAAAAATGGAGATAACCCAGACTGTCCTTTAGTAGGTGAATAAACTATGTAGATAAAATAAACTTTAGTAGGTATAGTAAGACTATGGTACATCCGTACTTTGGAATGCTATTCAGTTAAAAAAAAAAAAGGAATCAACTATTAATATATGCAGTAACTTGGATGAAAAAATGAAATTATGGTCAGTTTTTTTATAAAGGCAAATTTCAAAAGATACATTCTATAATTCCATATATATAACATTCTTGAAAGGATAAAATCAGAGATAGAGAAGACATTAACGGTTACCAGGTAAGGGAAGAAGGTGGATGAAGGTGACTATAAAGGATTTGTATAACTGATCCTTGTAATAGAATTGTTCTGTATCTTTACTGTGACCACATGAATCTACGGATATGTTAAAATCATATAAAATATAAAAAAAGGAGTGTACATAAAACTGGTGAAATCTGAACCAAGCTGATAGATTGTGTCAATATCAATTATCTGGTTGCAATATTGGACTATAGATACATAAAATGTTAGCATTAGAAGAAATTGGATGATGGAGGAATATTTCTTATTTCTTACAACTGTATGTGATCTCAAATTATCACAATATAAAAAGTTTAAAAGATTAAAACTACTGAATAAAGTTTAAAATGTATTTACAGTTTTTTTTCTGTCCTTGGAATTCACACACACACCCCCATTAAGCATGGTCAAAAATTTTATATTCTACATTATCAATTCACTATCCAATTAAATATTTTTTCCACTTGTTTTCAGAAATAAAAGATGCTTTTGTTAAATTGAGTTGTGTGTGCATTTTTAAATACACATACACAGGCAATGCCTTACATGATTCAGGTTATAAGTACGTGGAAAAAATCTTCGACAAAGGAGGCAAGAACATAAAATGGGAAAAAGAAAGTCTATTCAGCAAGCATTGCTGGGAAACCTGGACAGCTGCATGCAAAGCAATGAAACTAGAACACACCCTCACACCATGCACAAAAATAAACTCCAAATGGCTGAAAGACTTAAATATACGACAGGACACCATCAAACTCCTAGAAGAAAACATAGGCAAAACACTCTCTGACATCAACATCATGAGTATTTTCTCAGGTAAGTCTCCCAAAGCAATAGAAATTAGAGCAAAAATAAACCCATGGGACCTCATCAAACTGACAAGCTTTTGCACAGCAAAGGAAACCCAAAAGAAAACAAAAAGACAACTTTCAGAATGGGACAAAATAGTTTTAAATGATGCAACTGACAAGGGCTTAATCTCTAGAATATATAAACAACTTATACAACCCAACAGCAAAAAAGCCAATCAATCAATGGAAAAATGGGCAAAAGACCTGAATAGACTGTTCTCCAAAGAAGATATACAGATGGCCAGCAAACACATGAAAAAATGCTCAACATCGCTGATTATAAGAGAAATGCAAATCAAAACTACCATGAGATATCACCTCACACCAGTCAGAATGGCCATCATTAATAAATCCACAAATAACAAGTGCTGGAGGGGCTGTGGAGAAAAGGGAACCCTCCTGCACTGTTGGTGGGAATGTAAACTGGTACAGCCACTATGGAGAACAGTTTGGAGATACCTTAGAAATCTATACATCGACCTTCCATATGACCCCGCAATCCCACTCTTGGGCATCTATCCGGAAAAAACTCTCCTTAAAAGAGACACGTGCACCCACGTGTTCATTGCAGCACTATTCGCAATAGCCAGGACATGGAAACAACCCAAATGTCCATTGACAGATGATTGGATTCGGAAGATGTGGTCTATATACACAATGGAATACTACTCAGCCATAAAAAAGAATGACATAATAATGCCATTTGCAGCAACATGGATGGAACTAGAGAATCTCATCCTGAGTGAAATGAGCCAGAAAGACAAAGACAAATACCATATGATATCACTTATAACTGGAATCTAATATCCAGCACAAATGAACATCTCCTCAGAAAAGAAAATCATGGACTTGTAAAATAGACTTGTGGCTTCCTGATGGGAGGGGGAGGGAGTGGGAGGGATCGGGAGTTTGGGCTTATCAGACACAACTTAGAATAGATTTAAAAGGAGATCCTGCTGAATAGCATTGAGAACTTTGTCTAGATACTCATGTCGCAACAGAACAAAGGGTGGGGAAAAAAATGTAATTGTAATGTATACATGTAAGGATAACTTGATCCCCTTGCTGTACAATGGGAAAATAAAAAAAAAATTTAATTAAAAAAATATACATAGAGAAGTCTTGTTTTCCTTACTGTACCCTCCTTCTTACCCCTTACAGGTAACTGTTTCCATAAGTTGCTTATCCTTCTACAAACAAACATTTACTTCCTCTTATTTTACTCAAACTGCAACCTACAATATATGCTATTCTGCACATTGCTCCTCTCCCCATTATTATTTATTTTGAAGTAATTTATATTATCAGTGATAAAGAAGTATCCTCATTTAAAAAAAAAACTTTATTATATTTCACTGTGTGAATGTATCATCTACTCTATCAGTTCTCTTTCGTTGAACTCAGGTATCTAATAGTGCAATGAATAATCTGAAATATATGAAACTTCATACATATTCAGGTGCATCTATGGTATAGATTCCTAGGAGATTTTCATAGATAAGAACTAAAACATTTATAATGTTGCTAAATGCAATCAAATTCTCCATAGGTGGTAAACCATTTTGTACTCCTTCCAGAAATTGCAAGCACATGTCCAAAAAAACTACTTTGGAACTATGTATTTTTCTGTTTAATAGTTAAGAAATGGGTAATTACTGCAGTTAAATTTATTTCATTATGAGAGAGGTTGAATATCTTTTCAAACAGTTAATTGTTATTTGTACTTTACTCTGATTTACCCTTTCCTGTCCTTTGCCCTTTTTTTAAAATTGGATGGTTCTTAATTTCTGGAGCTTTACTTATATATACTCCAAATAATTATATAGTACTCTATATAAACCATGTGTTACTAGGCTTGTCTCCTGATAAAGAAGTGTTTTCAGCTCTACTGTGGTCTAGTTTCATTTTAATTCAGCAGTTCCTCTCTCGGAGGCTTTCCCAGAAGACCAACTGTGGAATATACCAGACATTTCTCCCTATCCGCAAACCTGTACAAATATAGACACCTAAGCGGGTGGGATTTCAACAAGAGCCAAGTTATTACTTAATGACCTGAAGTAATCCACAAAATGTGTGCAAAGTCCTGACCTTTCATCATTTAGCCTATGATTCCATTTACAACCTATCAATCACAGCCACAAGTTAAACTGCACTTTTAAACTAATGCAAGGAATATTGAACAAACCTTCAACAGTCATTTCTTCCCTCAGGATAATTGCAGCTATAGGGAATAGCATGAAAGAACTGAAAGTAAGGACAGAAGCCCTGAGCAAAAGTCACTATGGGATAAGAGAAGTAATGAACACTATGTTATATTATATGTAATATATGACTAAGGTTTTGATAACTTCAAAAGACAACCCACTAGAGGAGTCAAATGTCCAAGTTGAACTTGGGACATTAAAAAAAGTCAACATTTGACACTGATTTGGGGAATTAAGCAGTCAGCAGGCATGCAAAGAGAGGCAGAGTGTATGGAAAAGAAATTAAAAGAAAGCAACTTCTGGAAAGAATTAGGATCAAGAAGAAATACAATTCAAGTATAATAATCTCCTGAGAGATGTCTCCACTCTAAGATGAAAGGCAAAGAAAAGCTGTTATGAAGGCAGATAAGAGTGGGTTGAGCCAATCCGTCTGCTTAGTCTCTGATCTCATTTAAAAATAACTTGTTCCAGAAACAGTTTCAGCACAGCATCAGCATTATTGTGTGGGAAATTGAGAGCTGGATGGCATAGACATTATAAGTCACCTGTTCAGACCTGCTTCTCAAAAGCCATGGCTTATGAATCATCACCCACAAGGTTCTTGCATTGCAAATAATTACCCCCAAGGTATCTGCATCAATGACACTGTCTAGTGAACACACCTAAGTATGTATGAGTTCTTTAAGATGGTAATTAGACTAATACCAGGGACCATAATGCATCTGGTCAAAAGTAATAGAAGGCAGAGTACAGCGTGAAACATTCCTCAAGAGCCCCTCACCAGCCTTCAAATTATAGTGAGGAAAAAATCAGAAAGGCATGAACTACAGTGCTAATGTTTTCCATTCATATTCCTAAGTAGATGATCTATTAGGTTTATAGTATTTAAGAGAGCCAATACTTTAGTAATTTTTGCAGCATGAATAGAAGAGAAAATTTATATTTGGTAGCAAGAGGATTTGAGTTCAAATTATGCTTCTGCCATTTACTGTCTGTGTGTACATAGGCAAATGACTTAAGGTCCTAAAGGATTTATAATCTATTCTAGAAAAGGAGAATAATAAACACTAACCAGGAAAATGAAAAATGAAATACAAGGAAAGTGAAATGGACATAAGAGCTCATGGAAGGTACTCTGTCTTCTACAACAGTCTTTAAATTCATTTCTGATAGAAAAATCTTAGTCCCTTTTCTGTCTTAGAAAGGGGCTTTGGCCTCAATATTGGAATAAATATAGAAAATATACAGTTTATATAACAAAAGATTAGAATATTAAGGTACCTAAGGGAGAAAAATAAAACCTGAAATCTATCAATATAGAATGCAATAGACCCAAAGTCTCAAAACATATATTTGGTAATTATTTCTTCTATCCAGTATTAAAGTTTGCATTGGGTAGGTTCAAATGGGAACAATTTAATTTTTTTGAGGTCATAAAATACAGTTTTACAACTTTGAATACCACAGAAACTTTCAGAATTCTTCTGCATCAAATTCTGCTTTACATTTCACTATATAAGTGAGAAAAGCTACATCAGAAGGTCTTGAATATATGGCTGAGGAGCTTTAGCAGCAAACAGGAAGCCAGATTTTTGATTAAATTATGGTAATAATTGAAGGTGGGCTTTAGGGAAATTTTCTTCAAAGTTGTAAGCATCCACTGAGCACCAACTGGACACAGGATATTTGAAGTAAGTCATGGGATGGATTGAAAGGATGGAGGCAGTTTGCAAGTCACCATAACAGCACGAGGATCTTTTAAGAGTAAGGATGGCAAAGGTAGGGTTAAGTTCTTGAGGACAATAAAGAATATTTTTTAACATTCTCTGTGGACTGGTGCTATCAACATCCAACAAGAGAGCAATAAAGAAATGACAGTCTCTTCTGAAGAACTGGTTTGTGTGTAAGGAACCTAACTTAAGCAGTAACAACTTCTTAAAGTAACACTAAATAGATATACAGCAAGTGAATAGGGCATTGTTGCTTATCAAGACTTGAGTGGTTCACAAAATGGTTCACAACATATGAAGATTCTGTAATAATAAAGAACTTGTTAAAACTACCTTAATATCACACTGTAATTATTAATGCTCATGAGTTTTAAAAATACATTTTAAGTTAACACTTTGGTATAGTGAGAACACAGAAGTCATACATGGCTTTAGGTGAAGAGGTCCTGTATGTCGCAATGACATCTACACTAAGAACATGAAGATTATTTCACTAAAACATAACTAGCTGAGGAAAAAAAAAGTCAAAAAACTCCTGAGGCTTCACTGAGATTTGTCCCTGAGGCTCATAGAGGGTGCAATAATTCTTCTAAGGGTCTCTATTTTAATGTACAGATACCACTTGGCTCAAGAAAATTTTATGATTCACTGGCTTGTAAGGTAAGACTTAAGAGTGGATATTGAAAGAAGAGGAGGAGACTAACATTTATTGAATACCTTCCAGATTCTAGTTGATTCCATATGTTTCTTCTAAAACATATACCAGTTCTTTGCAATTGGTATTATTAACTCCATTTTAGAAATTAGGAAACCAAGGCTCAGCAAGGTAGTAAAGTGACCAAAATTATTAGGCTAGTGGGTAACAAAGGAACCAGAATTATAATCCAACACCTGTGGAGCTCAACGCCATGTTCTTTCTCCTATATCACAATAGTCAATTAAACTTAAGTGTGGCTTTATGAAAATTTAGGTCAAACAAATAAATATGGTTCAACACAATCCTGTATTTAAAGCAAATCCAGAACATGCTTTCCTCTCCTGCTTTGAACACAGTGGTAGCAAATATGCGACCCTGAAAACACCTTCTCTTCAATGTTTCTTTTTTATCCTTTTAGAAATTGCACCCAAAAGATGTGCCAGACTGTACAATATCAATCAAGTTTACTGAAATGTTTATCCCAATGACCTGTCACCTTTCTAATGTTTATTCTTAAGATGAAAACAAAAACAAAACTCAAAGTCAAGGAGGTATCCACCTGAGCAGGTTGTTTTTTTCTTTTTATCAAATTCACATTTATGTTGCTAAAGCATAAAGGAAAATGAAATACCAGATGCAAATAGCAAATATGCTCATCCCTGTGTGGGATGTATAATTGAATACATCAATGAAAATTATATTCCAGCAGTACAATGTCAAGAAAGTTATTTTTTCAGAATTACTGCATTTATACCAAAAAAAAAAAAGAGCAACCAGTTTACCCAGTGGTATTAAAAATGTTTACTATAAAGAAATAGCTGAATTATTTATATACGATATGTAACTATTCCTTCATAATTTGTAAAAATTCTTACAAAGATTAGTTAGGTCATTAACTTTTTTACATTTTACTTTTTTATTAGACAGGAAAGTTTCAACCCAACATGTTATTTTCAAAGGAAAATAATTAGACGTATAGAACACTTAAATTTCCTAAGACTTTTTTTTTGTCTTTTTATAGAAGAAAGTAACATTTTGTTTTAGCGTTCTCTCAAATGCACTAAAAAATGCAAGTGTCCTAAAATTTCAGGCACTGAGTTATTCTTCAGGAAAACACAACTGATTTAATAACAATGATTATCAAATTATTCAGTCTCCAGTACTTTTAAAAAGTTGGCCTTTTTTCCCCCACTTATATTTTAGTGACATATTTTAATTCCTTTAATTAACAAAGCTGTAGAAAAATACCTAAAATTTAGAAAGTGCTATTTAGATCTTATTCTTCTGCTTTCAGATATTTTGAGAGAAAAAAAAAATTGGAGCAGTTTGAAAGATCTAGTCAGCCATCTCTGAAAAACACTGTTCCACTGAAAATTATCTGTACACAATAGTAAACACACCCAAAATATAGGGAATTCGGCCTTCTCATATACTGTTACTGTGATTGTAAAGTGAACCAAGCTTCTATGAAGTCAATGGGTAATAACTCAAGTTTTTAAATATGTTTCTCCCTTTGACCCAATAGTCTACTCCCAAGTAATAGCCCAGAGAAACTAATACAAGCACAAAAAAATATATTTCTTTCTGTGAAAGAAAAATATTCACAGAAACATAGTACAAAATTGTTATTAGAAACAAACTAACTGAATATCTCTTATAGACTGGTTGACTAAATTGTGGTTTTTAAACAATTCAGTGCTGTGAAGCCTCTAAAATGATCAGATAGAACTACACATTCTAAAATGAACAAAATTATATAGTCTACTGAATGAAGAATCAGGTTAGAGAGTAGCATATATATTATAGTTCTACATGCTCTTAAATGGATTAAAGATAACAGTTCAAATTTTTAATGGAAGACATTTTTGCACTGTGAAGTTAAAAGTGAAGTATTTTTTAGTACATACTTTTATACTGTATTAGCTACAATAGTATATATTGCTTTAATTTTTAAAAGTCACCCCATTTAATTCAACTACTTTTAAATAAGGCAATTTCACATAATCTAGAGGTGTTATAAAGTAAAGGAAAAAAATTAAGTTGTCTTATGATTTCTTTTTGTGTTTCAATTCACCAAGCCTATGGTATGTAACCCTACTGCCTGCCATACCATCCATTATTGCCTAGTGTTAGAGAGTTCCCTTGACAATATCTGGGTTATAGTCCTGAATGAGGCCCTTGTTTCCTGACTATTTCAGACCTTCTCTCATCCCATCACAGTTTCCATGAACCCTAATATCCTTTAACCAAGCTCACATTTTAGCCATGGCCACTTCCTGTTACTTATATCCAGAACCCTAACTGTTATACCTTGTCTTCAAAAGCTCCATGATGGTTTGAAAAAAATCTGTGATTCCTCTCATTTCTTCTTAGGCCCTGAAAAGAAAGTCTCCTGATCAACAAAAGGTAACATTTATAATTGTATCTAAAGTTGTTCCCTACCCATCTCAATATGGCTGGGATTCCCAGAGTAGGGAAATAATTAGCTATGAAGACCTGCTCTACTAAAGGACTTGTTGCCAGCGCCCATCTTCACTTCCACACAGAAACACCACTATTCAGTAACACCACAGGTCACTGAGACCCAGAGAAGTCACAAAATTAGAATGAGAAATGTAGTTGCTTAGAGAGCATCTTAGTGTCATTTATTTTGCATGTAAGCAAAACAGTAATCCATATGCACATTAAAGAAGCCTCTCCACCAGATTTATCCTTCCATAAACCATAACTATTCCTTAAGTACATCACAGATCACTGTATGACAATAAAAAGCACAAATGCCAACAATCACTTAAGTAAACATTTTTATACTTCTTTCCTAAAAAATATTCTTCTTCGATGACCTCACTTAAACTTAACCATTTTTTTTTTTTTAGATCTGGAAGGTAATTCAACATGCAAAGAAATATAAAACAGATTAAGAAATATTTTTGCATTCATTTGAACACTGTGTCAAAAACTCTTGATGGCCAATGGATATGAGCAAAAGGCAATTTTTCCCAGCAATCACTTAATACTCCCAAAATTATTCATTTGTTTCTCTGTTCTTCTAGAATGTATTTCTATCCAAGATCCCAAGATTTCAGTGACAGTATAAAATAGCTACTAAGAAATCTTGAAGACTTCGTACTTTTTAGGTACTAAGGTAGATATTTCATCAACATTTAATCATTAGAAAAACTTCATGAAAAAAGGTACAGTTTACTGTTTGACAGGCAACTGCACTGTGGGTAGACTTGTAGAGAAGTCAATAGATTGTTGTTTTTCCAATAAATATGTCCTTCTGGAATATTTAAATTATAAGCAAGCATGCTAATAAAGACTTTTATATGACTTTAATATAAATTTATGACTTTAATATAAATTTATCAGAATATAAGTCTACTTGGAATTAAAACATACCTGGTATAGCATGATATATGAAATTTTTTGTTTCTTTCTTAAAAGTATATATCTTAAACACTTGAAGCATTCCTGTCTAGCATTGCTTCAATGAAGCAAGGTTATTGAGGTGAAAGGAGTGAAATATTTTTTTTGTTAAAGAAGGAGCCTAATTTTAAGAAAGATTTGGGGGGAAAATGCTAACTAAGCAAGTGTTTTACTTTCCAGCCCCAAAAAGATGAAGAAAGCTACTGAAAAAGGAAGAAAATGGAAAACAAGAAGAGAACACACATTGGAGTAAAAGTGGTATACAATGCTCCCTTATTTAGGCCTGGATTGAGAGAGCGATAAGACAGGATAGAGGTGAGGACTCATATTTTTGGACACCCAAGAGTAGAAAGCTCTGCGTCTTGAGCTCTTCCAGGAAAAAAAAAAAAATCTGTCTTTTTTTCTACCACACAATGGCATGGATGGAGGGAAAAAAGATAAAGTAAATGTAAAAGAAATAGTAAAGTTTTATTATTATTATTAATTACCACACCTGCAGCACATGGAAGTTCCTGGGCCAAGGACTGAATCCCAGTCACGACCCACAACTGCAGCAACACTGGATCCTTTAACACACTGTGCTGAGACTAAGATTGAACCCTCCCCTCCATAGCAACCCTAGCAGCTGCATTTGGGTTCTTAACCCACTGCACCACATCAGAAACTCCAAGAAATAGAAGTTGTGATGGTTATGCTCTATAGCGCTAAGAAAAACACAGGGGACTAGCATAAGCAGGCCCATGCCTTTAAGCATATAAGAACATAAACACAAATCTAGCAGGCAGGAGGGTCATTATAGATTGGGAGTAAACTGGTATTGGCCATTCATGCAAATGTACCAAAAAATAAAAACTATGACTGGTTGATTATGCACATCAGAAAGAAGAAGGAAATCAGCAAAGTGGCTGCCTCTTAATGTTCCATTGACATTGCAGCAGTAGATAATTCCAAGCACCTGCAGAACAACTCCAAGGCCACAGAGGGAGGTGAACAGAGTTTCCTAAATCATGGAGTGAATTTGAAACCTGAAATAACTGATCACTGACTTTGATGTAGTTTCCACCCCAAAACACTAAGGAGTCATTAATGTGATATAACTGTGTCCAACCAGATGAGAGCAGACTAATTTTTCTGACATTGAGAAGGCAAGAAACTCAGAATAGTAATTAAGTTTAGCTATGGGGAAAAAATAAGTTATAAATTTTCCATGCTAGATTTTTGACATCTGTCAAGCCCATAGCAGGTGAGAAGAGACAGGTAAAACCTGAAATTGCCTAATTCCAAATCTGTCCATTTCAACCACATTCCCAGTGGATACTATGTCAGGTCAGTAATCATCATCTTCTCTGCTATACTCTCTAACACTGGGATCTGGGGTTCTTCATCCCCTCAAATTTTGAGCTGTATTCTACCTTCCTTGGGTTTTTTGAAATTTGTTGTAGACATCTCGTTGCCCAAGTGGAAGTGAAGGGGGAGAAACCAAAAGTGTATGTCTTAGAAAAATGCCATTTTTCCCTTCCTACAGTACTTTTAATTGTTTTATAGAATCACTTCCTATGCTTTCCAGAGTTTCTCTTACCAGGGAATTTACTGGCCAATTTTATAGGTCCTACCTTACATTCTAAGCTTTCTTTGTTAGAATCAGTAAGAACTGGCATTTCAGGATCAAATAACTTTCCTCAGCCAAAGATCTCATTCCCATAAAGTCATATTGAAAGCCTTCAAATACTACTTTCCCTTTTATTTAAAATATTATCATTACCTATACTATCTGAATATGGATATAAATGCGTAAAGCCACAAATATTTCTCCTGTATTTTCTTTCCTGTCCTTTTGATTTACTAGTCATCTTCCATTACTTTTACTCTTCCTAAGTCAGTTTGTTTTCCTCCATAGGGTATAATTTAACAGCTTGTTTTGGTCCTTTTTTCTACCCTATTCATATATCAATGCCTTCTTGTTCCGGTCAGCAAATCTTCTGCCAAGCATGTTCTTTCCACTCTTCATTAGATGTACTCTTTCTTTTGCCAGGAGCATTAGTTTAGTATCATACATTGTGGTCCAGAAAACTAAATTCTGTTCAGCACCATCTACAGAGCCAGCTGTTCACTTCTCAGTTCCTTCTCTATCTTCCAAAGTCATGACCTTCAATTAGAAGAAATTAAGCCACCACCTGCATTCCCAAGACCTTCAATTTCCAACTCAGGTTTTTAAATACTCTATATACATTCCAGGGTTTCTTTCTCTTTCATTCATTTTTCAACAGTCTTAATTAAAATGTGTACCGGTGTGTAAATATCAAATGCTAAATTACCTCCTATGGATTAATCAATAATGTCTTATTGTCATTTAGTCAGTATCAATAAGTATTGATATATTAATCTTTATAATTCATTTTACTTCCTAAAGAGAATCATTTATTATAATATATGGATTATAAAATTTGAATCAAAGTATATAAAATATTTTACAATTATATTCCTGTTAGAGTTCAGAAGAACTATCTTTTTCAATGTTTTTGAAGTTTTGGGTGTGTTTTTTTAAACACATCCAAAACTAAATCTTTAACGTGTTACTCTCTAGTCAGTGACTATCTGCTATATCACTAACTGCATGCCTTTATTCAAGCTATGAATATCTATATGGTTGAGATGAAAGTTCCCATAAAAGAATGAAAAGCAATAAGCATAACTTGACTGTTACTGAATTAAGCTGAGAATGAGGACCGTTATTCTGTTTTACTTTTTAAGCAAGACCAAACACTTTTTCTACAATATGTTTTCAGGTGGGGGGGAAAGAAGTGGATTTGAAAAACTGTTTAAAAATTACCAAAATCCCTTGCTGTACAGTGGGAAAATAAAAAAAAAATTACCAAAATCATCTTCAACATGTTTTTGTATTTTTTGGTACTCTCTTGTGTTGCCAGTGTGACACAGAACCATGCAATTTACAAATGGAATTTTGAGTTAAATAGTAGGTTAGAGCTCTTGGGAAAGTTTGCTGCTTATAAAAATACTCTCACTTATTATTGAACTAGTATATCTTAAACTACTGAAAGCCAAGGGAAAAATCTTAGGTAATAAGATTCTTCTACAGGAGTTACCATGATTTCCTGCATCCAGCGGGTGCTTTCTAAACCCATTATCAGTCAGCACCAAGATCTCATTATCCCTTAAGGTTTAAATATCAAACTCAAGCTCTCTATCCTTGGGGTTTCTTCATAAAATACATCGCACAGAGTTAAATTTGAATTTCATAGAAATATTTAAAAGGAGTATACCCCAGTTGCATAGGACACACATGCTAAAAAGTAATTTACCTGAAATTCTAATTTAAACTTAGTATCTTATATTTTTATTTGCCAAATCTGGCAACACAATATCCCAGAATTATGGGAATTATTTCTAAAGACTCATTTTCCTACAATCAATTGCAATTCTGAATGTAATCCTGGGCTCATAGCACTCATGAATCCAGATGATGCACCAGTATTGTGTTGCTTGTTGCTTCCTTGCCACTTCATACTCATCCATAAATTTTTGGATATGTGGATTCTAACCCGATAACCAGAGTGGAATAAAGGTTCTGTTCCTGGAAGGGGG
The DNA here is from genome assembly GCF_016906955.1 of Phacochoerus africanus. Lineage (NCBI taxonomy): Eukaryota > Metazoa > Chordata > Mammalia > Artiodactyla > Suidae > Phacochoerus > Phacochoerus africanus. The sequence continues at coordinate 154,439,820 of NC_062546.1, read as the reverse complement.
CCTATGTCTCCATCTCTCCATCCTTCTATCATCCCACATTCATACTGATTGGGGCATCCTTTCCATATACAGAGCCATTCCAATGTTTCCAGGACCCTGTATAATTACACCCTGGTTATACATAATAACCACATGGGAAGCTTGGAAAATGTGATAACTCATCTCCATCCCAAGGTAATTAAATCAAAATTTCTGAGACTAGGGTACCAGCATTGGTTTTTGTTACTTACCAGGTGATTCTAATGTGTAGCCAGGTGAAGAACTTTGCTACAGATATAAGTAGAGATAGTCAAATTTAGTTTTGAACTAGAATCACTTGGGGAGCTTTTAAACATTCCCAGAGCCCACACTAGTACCTCAGAATATCTGGGGGTGGGACAAAAGCAACAAATTTTTTTCTTTTTTTTTTCTTTTTTTTTTTTTTGAAGCTCCCCAGGTGATTCCAGCTACAGTTAAGAATTAATACCACATAGGCAGGTAGTGTTTCCACTGGACTCTAAATCTCTCTCATACCACCACCCACAGATAACCTCTTCTTTCTATGCTTTATTGACTCAGACATTACATATCTTAGTTCATTTTCTTTATCATTTCTCCCCTACCACCCACTCACCCTTTCAAAAAAATTAGAGTGGCATTTCTATGAGTTGCAGACTTTACTGAAGGTTTGGGGCAAAAGAGTTTAACATTTTGGAAACACATACAAACTTTCATTACACCTTAAAGTTTGTGGTTACCCTGACATCTATTTAATTTAATTTTCTTTCTTACTAAAGATAGTTTGACCTATCAAATTCAATTACATTTTCATATAGGGCAGCTTAGCCCTTGTCCACAATGTCTGGCTATACACAAAGAATTTTCAGTTTTATTTTTTCTCCTCTCTTCCCGCCAGTCTCTAAGCATATAAGGATACCACACCACACCAGACCACACACACACATACACACACACATATAATCATAAAAGATGCCATCAACACCCCTATCACCGGTACTACACACACACCTACCCCTAAGAAGGCTAAGACGTTAATCAACCTGAACTTTAAGTGATATTTTTTTCTTCAGGTACATACATAACTGTTGTGGGAATGAATGTAATTATAAACTGTGGTAATGAGAATCCTCCACTGAATTCTCTAATTTCAAGGCAGATTTTTAAGTTTTACAAACACTTGGTTACAAAAAGTCAAAGGATGTACAAGCTCAGATTTCCTAGGTGGTAAACTTCTGTACAGCAAAAGCTAGAAAATCAGTCAATATAACTGAAAATAAAATTTTTCAACTATTACCTCCAACTTATTTCTGGACCACTCAATTTGAGCCTGTTAAGTATCCTTTCAGTAATGTTTGTTTCTTTATCATTTGTGGTTTTAATGTTGTCTGTATATTTGTTTTGCCTACTCAAGCCTCAGATTGACCATTTCTTTCTCATCATCCCAATTTCCTACTCATTCCCTATTCATTCCCAAATTACTTCCTAACTGCTCACTTCTAAATACAAACTATTTTTAAACTGAATGAATGCTTTAGTGATAAAACTTGGGGCAAAAAGGTTATTGCATTTTCATGTTAAATTTTGAAGAGGGATATTGTTATTTAATGAGATCACAGTAATAGCTACAAATTGTACTCTATTAATTATCCTGCCTAATGCCTAAGCAACCAAACTTCATTGGCATACAATGTTTATTCTCATAAACATGCAGCAGCTGGGGTTTGGCTCCCAAAGGCTAGGATTCACTGGGATTGGCACTAGGTTGCACAGTGTGTTCAGGTGTGCTCTGCCAATAGCTAATAAGGCAAATTCCTCTGGTGATAAAATACAGGAGTGAAAGAGCCAACCTTTTTCTCATATTCCATCCACTAACATCCCATTGGCCAAATCATATCACATCATCAAGTCCAAAGTCAAGAAACAATGAAGTATACACTACCCATCATAAGGCTATAATAGATAGTTAATAGTACTACTTAAAACAACTCAAATTTACCACACCATTCTAGATATATTCATTTCTTGGAACATAGGTGATATGCTAATATTTTCCCCACATAACAAAGCTCAGTGGGAACCTCACTCTTTCTCTATCCTCTCCCTCACATCTTATTCTTCTTCTGAAGTGGAAGATCTCAAGTATGAAAGGCAGTAGAGTATGTTATTAAGTAGTATGAGCTCTGTTGTCTAAGTTTTAACCCTTCCTCAATGATATAGATGTATAACCTTAGGCAACTTAATCTTTCTGTATGTTGACTTTCCTCATATGTAAAACAAGGATAATACCACCTACCTCATAGGGTTTTTGTCAAGATTAGACAAAATAATCCATGAGAAGCACTACTAGCAAACAGCAAGTACTCAAGAATTAGTTACTTAATGGAAGGAGAATGCAATTATAAATAGACTTGGGTCAAAATTAAATGTTTTCATCTCCCCCCACTTTATTCCTTGGAGCATCTTTCTTCCAAGTTAATATGTATCCTTTTTCTTCCTGAATTGGTGCTCTGGTAAAACTGACCCCATCCCAAAGGAAGCTCCATTCCTGGAAAGCTCCACCTGGAGAAAGGAAGTTGCAGGGCTTCTTAAGCTGGAGACATTGTCCTAAAAATATAAAAGTTCCTTTCTTTCACCATCCTTTCTCTAATTGAGTCAGAAAAATATTCTCCAAACAATTTCTCTATATAATGAGAGCTTTAGTGTGAGCACTTACTTGGGGTCAAAAATTCTGCTAAACATTTTGCATGTATTATCTTATTCAATCTTCCATATACACTTGGAGATGGATTATGTTATCACTATGTACAAATGAAGAAAATTTTAACTTGCCTAAGAATTAACAGCTGGCATGTGGCCAAAATTTAATTTAAAATAGATCTGACTCCATAGTCTGAAATAGCAACTTTAGGAGTCCTTCAAAATTCTTAGAATATGGCATATAAATATATATTCTCAAAGTAAATACAAAATAAGTATGAGATAATACTTTGCATGTAGTCTGAATATGAAGAAAAAAATACTTTTTGGCAATTCGACAGTTGACACTTTTTGTACTTAACAAGGATCTAGAACTTACCCAAAGGAAAGTCAATCATGCAATGTAATTTTATCCCAATTGAGTCCTTCTTAGGAGTGTCACTGGTAAGAATAGGTTTGCAAACCCCTTATGGAGTCAAATTCCACATTTTAGAGAGGCAACTAGTAAGGCCAAGATATGTAATAACCCATCTAGTATCATTCAGCTAGTAGTAACATGAGATTAAAATTCAGTTCTCATATTTAAGATTAGTACTCTCGATTATAATTAAATACTTAATTATGAAAAGATGCTTCCCCCCCCCAAAAAAAAGTACTCATTCCTTCAATAAATAACTAATGCTGGGACACTTTCTATATCAAATCAGCTAAGAGTGTTTTCCTGTTCCTTGCTCAACCTAGAGAATATCTTCAAGATAATATGATGACATCCATGGCTACTGTGGATGGCCACACAGGTTTGCATAGCACAAGGTGATGGGGGCCTTAACTATATTCAATATAATTTGAGTGGCACCCCCCAGAGTCATGCAACATGGTGATCCAAATGACAAGCCACTCATTTGGTAAAAACTCAGATTACAGAAAATGAGTGCTCTGATATTCCCCCCATCCATTCCATGAAATTTTTATCATATTTGGAAAGGGGACAGATAGTGTGTTTTCCTGGAGCATTTTCCAGATTGAATTCACACACTACAATAAGCCTCCATAAAAAAATCTGAAAATCTCATGCTATAAAAATGCAGGACAATGGCTCAGCTCCTGTTATCTTTTTTAGCTGGAGAGTAGATGCAAGTTCTTAGAGTCTGTCACAGATAATGGCAATTTCATATTTGCTCTGCTAAGGTACTCATAACATCCATCCAGTTTCAAAAGACTATGAAATCTTGTTACTTTTAGGTGTATATTTTGCATTTTTATCCATTTGTAGGGTCTTCCAGCTATATTAGAGTGATACTACAGTCTATATGAAACAAAAAACTATCATCTTAAAATAGACTATAATATTGCACCTTATTAAAAACTACAAGTGCATTTTCTCCTAGAGACCATGACTTACAATAATGACTGTTATCAATATGCAATTACTTCTGTTACCTTGGAACATATTGACATTCATTTATTTAAAGATAATGTAACACATTTCAACCCATTGAGATAATCTGTGAATATGATTAAACATAGATGCCCATCTTATGCTAAGGGATAAAATAAAAATTGTAATCAGAGCTTTTACACTTCTAAAAATAGCTCATATTCAATTGAGAAAATTGCATTATGGCTTATTTCAAACACAATTGCAAATGATTATAAGGAAACAAAATCACAACTTGGATAACTGCTATGCGAGAACATTCATTCTACCCTATAATGGGACATTGGAACTAGACTAACAGGGCAAGTGCTTCAATAAAAGCATCATTGACTGTTCAAGAGCAATTGTCCATTTATCTCCATTATACTAGATGGGTACAGAGAAATGGTCAAGCGGTATCTAAGGTATATTATTGAGAACATAATTGAAGATGATGTCATGGACTAAGCTCTTTTAATATTAACTAAAGAATTCATTTGGTTGAAGTTTGAAAATATGACTTAAAGATTCATTTTTATATCAGGATTTTCTCTTTTTAATGCTGTAATTCATAAAGCAGTCTACTGATTTAGATGATTAACACTCAGATTTTATCTGAGAAGCAAAACAAAATTGGGGATTAAAATACACAAAAAAATGCTATTAAAAACCTAATTTTAATGTAACTTGTAGTTTTTTTAAATACCTTAAAACACTTTGAAAATGTCACCAGAAACACAACATCACTCATTAAAAATAAGTAAAAATTTCTCTTACAAGCGGTTCTAATTAGTGGTCCTCCTGGAACTTAAGAACAAAGCCCTGTCTTTATTCCATGCTGCCCACAATGTTTTCTTCTCTCAACATTATTGTTCTTTATCACGAGCTCATTTGGGCTCCCTTGTGTGAAAATAACAATCCTTATAGGCAGTGTTTTTTACACCAGCAATAATTAGGATGCTTCACTGATCAAACAAGCGATTTTTCAGATAAACTCCAAAGTTGTTTTGCTAGAGTATTGAAAAACTATCTCATCTTCATTAATAGTTTGGAAGGTATTCATATGTGGTAGTCATTCCAAATGATACTTTAGGGTAGCAGTGAAAGGAGAGAAGTTATAAGGTAGCATGTGAGTTCTATTCAAGTTTCACCATCAGAAAACTCATCTCCTCCAAAATTCACAACTTTACTAAGAAAGAATGACTCAGACTCACAGAAGTAGATTTAGTTATTATCTACTTCTCCAATCATTTTTTTCCTTTATCAGTATTTTGATTAAAAAACCAATATTATGTGAAAATTTTTGAAGAGTTTAAATTCAGGGTTTATGCAGAATAACATATTCTTTCATTTTTTAAAATGATGCTTCTGATTTCAAGGGATCCAAAATTAAGGGATCACCAACTCCAGTCTAACTTCTGCACATGCATTAGAAGGTGGAGGATAAAAGTGCTATCTGACCAGTCCTCCTTCACCAGGCTATTTAATGGCATCTCTATGTCATAGAAAATGTGAATTGGTATTCCCCATTACCATTCCGCCCTTCTGGCTGCAGCTGTGGAAACTGCACTTCCTGAATTCTCTTGAAGCTATGTTCTTGGTATAAGTTAGAATGTGTGAGATATGGAAGCCAGAAGTGATATAAGAGTTCTCTGCCTTCCCCTTCAGCTCTTTCTTCTAGGGAGCAAATTTAGAACTGTCCAGTTCTCCAGTATCCTTTCTCCATCCTAGGGCATTAGAAACCATTGTAGCTGCAACGTCTACTATCAGTTCTGGTGTCTTATCCCTGGATGACAGCTGCAGGGTATGTCTTGAAACCCCAATACAAGTGGATGACTTAAAGGTAGAAATCCTCCTAGGGAGTCATTACTGGAAGCTCAGGTCTGCTTTTTGTTAACATCTAATTCTCTGTATTAAATCACTTCCTACTTAAAATCGTGCATCATTTCTTCACTGACCCCTCCTTGATGCCCTGCCTGTTCTTCCAAAGGAAGAGCCAGGTCACCTCAGGGGAGACTAGGCTGGCAACAAGTTTGCTCTTTCAGGAAAGAAAAAAAAAAAAACTATGTGTATGTGTATAGCAGAAGTTTACTTATGTATGTTTATAATACTTTTATACATAAATGTACAGATTTTTAAATACACACATTATAAGTTACAGAGAGAATGGAAGGGGTAATTGGTTACACTGGGTAAAACTTCTGGATCTTTCAAGAAAGAAGAAAGGAAATTAGGAATTCATACAATTCAAAAGGGAGAAATAGTGAATGATTAATTTTTAAAAGTCCTAATGTATTACTAGACTGCTACTTATAGCCTGTTTTAACTTTTTTTCTTCCTAAGAGTTATATTTACATTTATATTAATATGCTTTTGTTTCCTCACAGCTTCATTAAAAGCAAAAGCAAAATAGTCACATTCACCAAAACATACAAATGACTTACCTAAAGGTAAAGTCAAATAGGAGCCACCCCTGCTCTCATCCCAGAGCTCAACACTGAGCCAGGGTAGGGAGCCCTGCCTTCATAGACCAGCCCTGACCTCTGCTTCCTGTCATCTGATCCCTGAAATATGTACCTGATGATCACATCAACATCGATGCCCAGGTTCTCCATACATTCCCACTAACAAAAACTAGAAACTATTTAAGGTTATTTAAAAATACCTAGGAATATTCATGATCCAGAAAATAATTTAAAATGAGCAATACTCTGATTTTCTTCATTGTAAAGAGTGTCTGCTCCCTAAAGGTAGTACAACTAACAAAAAGAAAATAAAAGCTGAAAAATGTTTTTTCACCCTTAATTTGAAATCTAACTCTCCATAAATTTGATTCTAGAAAGGTTAAATAGTTCAAACTATGTATGCTGGATTTTATTTATCCCTGGAAGATCTGTCTCAGTGTCTGTGTGTCTCCGAATTTCTGCCTATTTTTCCATCTATGCTTCTCTTTCCTTTGTATCTCTTCTGCTGCTTTTCAGCTCTTCTCCCCAACTCCATTTTCTTCCTTTCTCCTTCTCACTTTTTTCTCCTTCATAACTGGCCATTGTATAAAATTGAAACCGCTATTTCTTGCTGTAATTAGTTCTAGTCTCTAAGAGTAGGATTGAAACGTTTTTGTAAATTTCACTAAAAATAATGACTTTTCTATGTATAAGAAACGCAATAAAAATTTTTCCCACCATTTCTCAAAACTGTTGTTTGTGATATCCATATTGTGACCTTACTTGCACTTGGAATCACTCCTAATTTTAAAGGACTTTTTTAAAAAGTAATTCTTACATTTAGAATATGAAAATTATATTTAGTGTTGGCGGTAAGATTTAACAACTGATTTTTTCCTTCCTCACTTCATATTTTTGCAGTGTATTCTAAAGGGGAGAAACTTATATATAAATAAGTATAAGTGATTAAAATTCCAGTTTCTCAATATGCTATAAGGATAACTGACACACATAAGTAGAAAACTTTTAAAGCTTAGGGCAACATCAGTATTCTTTTAATAGATGCCTTTTCTTTATGAAAAGAAAGATGTACTCATGAATATACTGCATACACATTATATTAACACAGCTCTGTTTGCAACTCATCCAGTTTAATAAGAACTAGACAATAGAAAACAAAACCAGAAAATGTTTCGTAGGACGAAAGGTGGCTGTTCTAAAAAGTCTAGCCTTATCTTTTCCTTGCGTCCATCTGAGGCTTAAGCTCACCTTTTATTGCTCTATAATTACTTTGATCTACTGGGTTTTATAAAATTAAACACTTTTTAATAGCCATGCCATATTCCTTTCAGTTTAATTTCAGCCTATACTGGTCAAATTCTGTCTCCTCTTTTTATCACACAACACTTGCTATGGAACGTGTTCAGATTCAACCCGGCAGAGGTAATTGCCAGCCAACACAGCTGCACCTGAACCTTATCAGTAACAAAGCAAGCACTCCAGCAAAATTGCTCCCAACTATGTGTCTGGATACCCTGGTAAAAATTTCTGTTCTGAATGACCTTGAGCAAGCACATCAACTCTCTGGTTCTGACTTTCCTCACCTGGAAAACAAGGATTTTGGCTTGAAGTATACAGGACTCCTTGAAGCAAAACACTTTATCATTTTAAGATTTATTTTCCAAATGTCAGATATACTCTACTAACTGAAGTGACACACTCTGTAAAGGTGCAAGTGGCTATTGTAACAAGTATAACCCAAACAAACCAATAGCTATGGAGAAAACAAACAGGATCCAACCATGGTGTTTGATGCCATGAAAGATAATTTAAAAAGTTCCTATCCTTGAGGAGGGTAAATCAAATTAAGATCACAAGGCATTAAGTACATAAAGCAAGATTCCAAAGGACAGATTGGCAAGCACAGATCACAGGTGATAAAATGGCAGGAAACAGTGCCAAGAAGAAGCATGAAATGTTAGGAAGATCTAATCAGGAAGGATTTCCCAGCATATCTGTGTTCTGAGCCACTGGATATAAGGTTTTTGTATTCAGAAAGGCAGGTACCGTATGTGGGGCTCAGGAGCAATGTGTAAAAGTACAGAGGCAAGAGAAAATATTTAAAGAGCAATAGTGGAGTCATTATACACAGAGGTTTCTTCCCATGCAGAAATATTTCCTTCAGCACATGTGAGATAAAGTGACAATAGTAAGCTCATCCAGTTCATTTATGCTGAGATGACATCAGCAGGAGAGACCAGCTGGCTGGAGTGTCCCTGCAGCTCTGATTCTCAGGCTCACTACAGCCACGGGTTTATACCTTCATGATATTAGGTGACATGATCCAACATCTCTCAAACACTTCCCCAGAACTTATCAGGAGCTATTAATTAGACCATATGTTGTTCTGCCCCCAATTACTGTTAACTTTCTTTACGTGTTACTTCTCTTAATAGCATTACCATGAGGAGGAGACCCCTAACCAAATATCTGAGAGTGATATCAACAAAAGTCACTCAGCCAAACCCTCTCCATTTAATGGAATTCCTACTGCTGTGCTTGCTTGCCTCATCTCACTTCTGTGGAGTCAAGAATATAAACCCTCTAAAATTTTCAAGAGAGTTTTTTTTTTAATTTTTCCAAAAGTGTTCATTGGATTCATTGAGTTAGCCCATTCTGCTTTTACTTGTCATAACTAAAACATTTTTCTCCTCTAATAAAATGTACTACTTTTTGATAATACTATCCAATGAAGAGATAGGTTCAAATGAAGACCATGAACATTTGGCAGATACTTTCATCATTATGAAATACATAAACAAGTAATAGGTGCTGATAAGTGAACTGATGGAGGCAAGTGATAAACCATTTCATCTTCTAGATATAAAATAAGAAAGATCAACTTAGGCTGAATTGATGGCATGAAAATAAGAAGACATAAATCTAAGACATGTACATGAACAAATATTAAAGGTACTTGATGATGCACTGAAATTACAGGTAGGAATAAAGACACGTAAAGAGTTACAACACTAAAAAACTGAGAATGATCAAGGCATATAAGGTAAGAAGAGAACAATTAGGGAAGCAGAATTGGAATGGACAGGAATTCAACATCCATCCATTCTTTCTAAAATTTGAGAAGTGCCAGGCATTGTGCTGAGAGGTCAGATTTTAGGGATGTCATTGTTGCCAAGATAAACCTTATCCATTTATTCACTGAATTTACAAACTAACAACATATGACTCTCAGTAATCGTTTTTTGTTTAAAGTGCTGTATTAGGGAAGTTCAGGCTGTCATGGAACAGGGGACTCAAGCAGTTTAATATTTAAGGGAAGACATGAAAGGTAAATAGAAGAGTTGGGAAGTACAATGCATTCAAATGAGATCCATTTCCAGGGTAGTACTTCATTTTGAGGTATTCATGAGAAATCCAATTATTTTCAAACAACTCTGTGCCAGATGCTTTACATATGGTGTTTCATGCAAATCACATAACAACCCTATATGGTAATTATTATTCCATTTCTAAACCTGAAAACCTCAAACACACTAAACTGACCATGGTGGCAAAGCACGAAAGTACCAAAGCTGGAATTTGCCCCAGTGGGCTGCCTGAGAGGCCCTGCTTTAGTACCTTACATGTTTCTTTTTCATTCTGAAAGAATTTATGTGTATATTCACTCCCTTTGGCACTAGCTCCACTCTGAATAAACCCAATTGTTCTTCTTTTTGACAGCTCTTAAAATATTTAGAAACACAATTATGCTCACCAACCCAGCTTTCAAGTTTTCACCACACTGTAGGGATATGTATGTTTGCATATTCTAATCACAAGAACGATTACCTTACCCACCACCTTGTGGCATGTTTATTCTTGTTGACAAGGCAGTAACACATATTATATTGAGACAAGACCTGATTTCTGTTATGAACCGCATATATTTATCTCAGCACTCTGTCCCATACTCTCGTACATTCCACATCTCCTGTCAATCTCCTTTGACCTATATTTCTTTTTCTTTTTTTTTTTTCTTTTTCAGCTGCCCCTGTGGCATATGGAAGTTCCTGGGCCAGGGGTCGAACCTGATCCAGAGCTGCAACCTATGCCACAGCTGTAGCAATGCTGAATCTTTAACACACTGAGCTGGGCCAGGGATTGAACCTGTGCCACTTCTGAGATAAAGCCAGATCATTAACACTGCACCACAGCAGGAACTCCACTTCTATTTGAGGTCCCCTGTTATTTTTCACAGTCCCAGTGCACTCTGACACTAATTATCAATAAGTGTGTGTCACGACCTCCTCTGCCTGTTCCTTTTAGCCCTTTGCCTAAATCTTTCATCTCTATACCTGACAGTTTTTAAAATTTTATTTGCCTTACTAAACTTCTCCATTTGCTATTTCTCTTATTCATTATCTACCTTAAAGTTATGCCCCTTTCTTGGGTTAAACTCCTACAGAGTTTTCTGTGCCACAGCTAAAGCATTTATTTCAGAGTGCTTTTAGCTGCATTTCTAATTAAAAGCTTCAAGTAAAAGCTTGACTGAAAACAGGTGAGCCTGTACTTAAGAACATCTGTTTTAAGACTTGAGCTTCAAATGGAAAAAGAGACCCCTTTTTACATTTTTTAAAAAACATGTACATCAGACTTTTTTTTTCCTGTTTCTGATACCTAAGCATTGTAGGTCTGAATTAATAAAGCACATAAGTGAGTATATTTAGGGAATTTAAGGAAATTTGTCAAAAGCCTCTGTGACAAGTAGGTGTTTTATGATTTCTAAACATTGATTTCAAAACCACTTTCAGCTTGCAAAGTCAGGGGCCTATTTCATCCCACTGTACATTAAATCCCATTAACATTAATGGCAAAACATAATGAGCCTCATGATATGTGTGTGGGTACAGAAGACTTTCAAACTGAGAGAAGATGCCATAATTGTTCTGCTTCCTTTAAACTAGCAAAATCTACTAAATGGCTACACAAGTTAATGTTCCCATATGTTACATGCAATATCACCAGAAGCAGTTTTCTTACTAGAGTCACCATTAATCAAGAGCTGCTATACACTATAACATTTACAAGAAGCTGAAATGTTTCCTAGTAGTTTTCACACAGAAAACACACACAGACTTCATAGCCCTTCTGAAAGAGGGAGTTCTGACACTAGAAAATTCTTAGGACATAGGTATAGTTATAATTCCATGACTGTAGTTTTCAACAGAAGTGAAAACCACAGGCAAGAGAGAGCATGGGCACTTGAAAACCAACTGAGAATCACTCTTGCATCTGTCTCTTCTAAATTTCTCTCCCTGGTCATTTCTGAATCTTTTCCTCAATTTAAAATTTTACCTCATATGTGTGGTGTAATAAGAGAGGCCTGCAACTCCTCTCCCTCTGAATACATCTCATCCCTGGAAGGCCAGGATGGGTAGAGGAGAATCCTTTTGCCCTTTCTGGGTGTTCCTACCTTGTTACATGAAGAGATGATTCTTCTTTTCCAGAAGTAACTTAGATCCTCAAACCTTCTTTCCACGCCATTCACTCTTCCCCTCCAAAGAGGTTGTCTCATAAAACCAAGCAACAAGGAGAAGGGTTACTGGCCACACACACCATGGGCTCCCTTCTCACCTTCTGCGCTGTGGAATGTGTAGCTGCTCCTCCCACTCCTGTTATTCAGGAGTGAGTACACCTGAGTCGACAGTGCCAATTTACAAAGTGAGGCCCATGTACCAGCAGCATAAGCAGCACCTGTAAACTTGTTAAAAACATTAAGTGTCCTGCTGCATCCCAGGCCTAGTGAATCCGAAACCCTGGAGTTGGGACCCAGGAATCTGTGTTTTCACAAGCTCTCTAAGGGATCCTAATGCATAGCTAAAGTTTAAGTACTGTTCTAGATCAGCGCTTCTAGAACAGGCACATGAATAACCTGGGAATATTGTTAACCTTCTGAGATGGAACTCTAAATTCTGCATGTCCAACAAGGTATCAGGGAACTCTAATGCCAACTCTAATGGGTAATGTAATATAACTTAGTTGAGTTTCCTCTGTGGCAGTGGGTCCTTGGACTACTCACTTTTTCAGCTTTCACTGAACACCTGCAGAGCTTAAACACCATGAATGAATGAACCCCACCCACCAGATATTCCAATTTAATTAGTATGGTGCGCAGCCCGGGCATCTGGGCCAATTGCAATTACAGACACAATTGATATTTCAGTATCTATGTCAATTTTTCATTAGTTCTAAACTCATAAAGAGAATAATAGGATTGGTACCTTAAATCCCAACTGGGAAGTGCACTGGGAAGAAGTTAATAGCATAATCTGACCCTTCTGCAGTCCCTGAAGAGAAATGCTGTTTTTGCTAATTCATTTGACCATTACTGTTCTTTCCACAAGTGTGTTAAGATCTACGACTTGAAATATCAAGATTAGGAAATGAGCCTAGGACAAAGGGAGCAAATAAATTTATCAGTTTTTTTTTTTTTTAAGGAGGAGACAACACTCATGATTTTTCAGGCTCATCAATGTGAAAGACTAGAGAAGAGAATTGGGCCAACTCTAATGGGTAACATAATATGGATTAGTTGAGTTTCTGCTATGGCAGCTAGCCCTGAGGACATCACAAGAAGAGAAAATAGCAAGATGGTCACAGAATTGGAAGTCTTTATCTTCTTCTTGAAGACATGTCTAAGAATTAACATCTACTGAGAACAGATCCAATAAATATTTATCAAATGCCTACTTTTTGGTAGACACTGGGGATAAAACAATGAACAAGGGGAATTTTACTTACATATTGGTAGTCTAGGGATACCTGCAGACCTGCTCCATAGAAAAACAACCATAATGGTGAAAATTATCTTTAAAAAAATCCTAAACCTCTGAAAATTTTCCTAAGGACATAGGGAAAATGAAGAAACATGAATTCAAGAAAACCCACTAAAACTCAATAAGAACAGCAAGAGCCTATGATATTTGAACTAATACCCATTTCCTATAAACAAATGTATATAAATAAATTATATAACTTAGTTTTAATGAGGAAATTCCTAGTAAGATGCAAACTACAAAAACTGACCCAAGATAAAATAGAAAATCTGACTAGATTCATAATAATAGATTGAATAAGAGGTTAAAAAAAACTACCCACAAATAAAATCCTTCATAGGTAAATTCTACCAAACATTTAAAGAATTAATACTAATAATTTACAAGATTTTCCAAAACACTGAAGGGGAGCCACTTCACAACTCATTCCATAAGGTATTACACTGATATTGAAATGAAACAAAGATATCACAAAAAAAGAAAACTACAAATCAATAACATTAGTATAAATGCAAAAATCCTCAACAAAATACTAGAAAGCCAAATTAAGTAACATATAAAAAAGATTATATACCATGACTAAGTGAGGAATTAAAGGCAGATTTTATATTCAAATATCAATTAGTGTTATATACTTTATCAGTAGAATAAAAGACAAAATCCACATGATCATTCAATAGACTCAGAAAAAGCATTTGGCAAAATCCAACACACCTTCATGATAAAAATTTTTAACACAATAACCTAAAAGAGAACTTTCTCAACCTGATAAAGGGTATCCATTTGATGCAATCCCTGTCAAAATAATCAACTTTTTGCAGAAATTGATAATCTGATTCCGAAATTCATACAGAAAAGCAAGGGACCCAGAAGAACCAAAAAAATCTGAAAAAAGAACGAAGTTGAAGCACAAAAATTTAACAGTTTCAAAACTTACTATTAAAAAACTACAGTAATCAAGGTGACGTGGTACTGGCATAAAGACAAACATATGACCAACAGAACAGAATTGAGAGTTCAAAAGTAAACCCTCACATTCATAGTCAATTGATTTTCCACATGAGTGCTAAGACAATACAGTGTAGAAAGAATAGTCTTTTAGCAAATGATGTTGGGAAATTGGATAGCCACATTCAAAAGAATGAAGTTGGACTCTTACTTCACACCTTTATATGGATCAAAGACCTGATTATTATGTTTTAAAGTATGGAACTTTTAGAAGAAAATATAGGTGTAAATCTTTGTGACCTTGAAATAGGAAAAGAATTTTTAGATATGACACCTAAACTCCCAACTACAAAAGAAAAAATAGAAAAACTGGACTTTATCAAAATTACAAACACTTTGCATCAAAGGACACTATCAAAATAGTAAAATGATAATGCAGAATGTGAGAAAATAATTGCAAGTCATATATCAATAAGGGATTTGCATGTGGATTACATAGAACTCATAACTAAATAATAACAATAAATAACCCAATTTTTTAAATGGGCAAAACCATTTCTTCAAAGAAAATATACAAATGGCTTGTAAACACATGTAAAATGTTCAACATCATTGGTCATCAGGAAAATGCAAAATAAAATCACTACTTTATACCCACTAGGATGACTATAATAAACAAGACAGATAACAAGTGTTGATGAAGATGTGAGAAATCAGAACCCTCACACACTACTGGTGAGAACATGAAATGGTGTAGTCATTTCAGAAAATGGTCTGCCAGTTCTTCAAAAAATTAAACAGAGTTACTGTATAATCCTGAAATTCAACTTATAGGTATATACCCATGAGCAGTAAAAGCATGCCCACCCCACGAAAACCAGTACATGAATGTTCACACCAGCATTACTCATAACAGTCAAGGAGGGAAAACAATTCAAAGGTCCATAGCTGATGAATGTACAAATAAAATATGGTATGTATATACAAACAATTAAAGTATCATTTGGTCATAAAAAGGAACAAAGTACTAACGCATGCCGCAATATGGATGTATCTTAAAAATATCATGGTAAGTGAAAAAAGCCAAGAACAAAAGTCCACATATTACATGATTCAATTTGTATGAAAAGTCCAGAATAGGCAGATCTATAGTGACAGGAAGCAGCTACGTGGTTGCCTACGGTGGAGAGAATGAGGGAAAATGGGTAGGTGACTTCCAAGAGCATGGGATTTCCTTTGGCGATGATGCAAATGTTATAAAATTGATTGTGATAATGGCTGTGTAACTGTCCATGTAATAAATCCATTGAATTGTATACTTTAAATGAGTAAATGTTATATTTCTAAACCGTATCATGAAATTGTTACCAAAAAAATAAATAAATAAATAACGAATAAGCTCACAAATAATCCCTGCTCCCAGGGAATACTCAAACCTCAAAAGTTTCTCTCAGAGTAGAATATGCCATAGGAAGACATAAGAAGTGTATTTAATGTTACTTGGGGGTGAGCTTTTTCAAAAGAATTTCCCAGAGAAATAAGTCAACAAAGATTAGAAGACTAAATAGGAATATTGAATCAAGAGAATAACTAAAGCAAGGAGAATACTACAAAAGAAGGTACTTACACTATGATGGACTAGAGCAAGAGAGAGTTTGGACACTTGAGGAACTAAAATCAGTTTTGTGACCTACTGATAGAGTTGGATGATAATTAGGGTATGTGCATGGGGTGTGCTAGGTGAGAAAATTACCATGAAGAACCATGTGGTCCATGGTATACATATGCACTTATACTACATCCTAAGAAAAAATGAAGAGCTTTTGGAGAGTTTTAAAGAGAACACCAGAAGAGGAATTGGTGAGATTCTTTGCATGCATACATCATGATTGGATTTATTTGTCTTATCTAGCAGTTTTTGAGTTCTTATACATATTCTCAGGAAAATAAATAAATCTAGCTAATATGACACATAGATCAGAAGATATGTTTGTCAGATCAACAAATTTGGCACCCCAATTTTTTTTTAATACTTCTTGGTAAATATCACTTTCCTAACTTTACCAAAAGTAAAGTCAGAAGGCAAATGCCAGAGTTCCCATTGTGGTTCAGCAGATTAAGGACCCATGTAGTCTCCTTAAGGATGCAGGTTTGATCTCTGGCTTCACTCAGTGGGTTAAGGATCCAATGTTGCCACAATCTGTGGCATATACCTCAGCTGCAGCTCTGGTTCGACCCCTGACTCTAGGAACTTCCATATGCCACGGGTGCAGCCATTAAAAAAAAAGGAAAAAATGAAGGCAATTGCTTAACACCATGAAAATCAAAATCAGAAGGCCATGGAAAGACTAAAAAATTTTGCAAATCTTCTTTCAAATAAATATTAACTTCTTTAAACAATAAACAGTCCTTATATGTCAAAGAAAAAAATCCATTTTACAGAATGAAAGTAGAAAAACTCTATGAACAGAAAGTTAAAAGGAATACTAATGACTCTTACTAAACACATAAGAACAAACTTGCTCAATCTTACTCATTATAATAAAAGCAAATTAAAATTACATCAAGATATAATATTTTTTGCCTTTTTGGCTGTTAAAGCTGAGAGTCTGAAAACACTCTGTGTAGTCAAAGATATGAGTAAAAAGGTACATGCTGTTGAAAGCAAAAATTGGCATAACCTCTATGAAAGACAATTGAGCAAGAGTTATCTAATCAAACACATTTTAACTTAGAAATTTAGCTTCTAAGAATCTAACATATAGGTAACTCACATACATGCCAAAGAACTATGTATACGGCTTTCGTAACAGCATTGTTTTTAATAATGGTAGATTGGGAATATCTAAATGTATGGCATTAGGAAACTGCTTTTAAATTCATGTATTCATAGAGTATAATATTTTGCAACCATAAAAGCATGAGAAATGTGTTTTCTACTGACACAGAATGACATACAAAATATATTAGTTCATGTTGGGACAGAAATCCTATAAAATTGGATTGTGATGATCATTGTACAACTACAAATGTAATAAATTCATTGAGTAATAAAAAATAAGAGATTTGAGGAAAAAAATAAATAAAAGTTTTCTTTCAATTGCCTTGTAATATTAAAATATATATATATATATTAGTCCATGAATAAAAGCAAAATAGTACAGGACAATATGGATAGGATGCTACAGTGTGGCTAGAACTGTGTCTGTTTGTGTATTGAAGATCTCTGGAAGAATTTACAAGAAGCTCATGTCATGGGCTGTCTGAAGGAATGATATTCAGTTGCTGGTGGACAGGAAAGGGAAGATATCACAGTATTTCTTTGCATAGTTCTTGAACCAACTGCCTTAAAAGTAAAGAAATTTAAATTTCATAAAATTAATTTAGGTGTTCCCTTGTGGCTCAGCAAGTTAATGATCCTACCAATGTCACTGCTGCAGCTAAGGTCACTGCTGTGGTGCAGGTTCTATCCCTGGCCAGAGAACTTACACATGCCACAAGCGCAGCCATTAAAAAAAAAAGTTAGTATAACCATTGAAAGATTTTCCTAAATTACTTCAGTTAAGATTCTAAGAAAAAAAAAGAAAAACATGGAACTTCCCTAATTTCTTGATGTTGGATAATAAAGAGCTGTTTCATAATATTAAAATCTTGACAGTAATAAAAATAGTTTCAAAGATACACTAATGCCCACAGAATATGTACAGAAAGCAAGCATTTCACTCACCTAAAATCAGTAGAACTGCCTCTAGAATTTATCATTGTTGATTATAAAACCATAGCCTATTAATTATATGAAATGGTAGAGATGATTATAATGGATATTTTGTGGTTTCTGTCTCCTCAGTATATTTTCAACACAATTCTAACATTTGAGGAATTTTCTACCTTTCCAGTGTCATCTCTCCAAGGCTGAAGCCCAAAAACTCATTTTCCCTGCTTTGCTTGCACACCCAGAGACCTGCAAACACTTATCAGCATGAGTCATCCAGCTCTGCGTGGGCATCCCATTTTCAGGGGAGTGGGCAGCAGAGGCCTTTTGGGGATAGCTGTGATTGTGAGGTGGAGATTCCAACATAGGAAGCTTAAGGTACAAGCAGAATACAAGCTGTGGCATCCAGTGTTTGGCAACTACGGCAGCCACCAGGTTATTTTCTCTTCAGGGTGGTGCACTGTATGGTTTGTGGGGTCTTTTCCAAAAACTTAGCTTCAAGACTTTGAGATTATTCTTCAGTCTCTTAATGACTGTGAGTCTCTCAAAATCTTTCTATTAAAAACTATTATGTACAATAATCAGTCAGAGGGAGTTCTGTTACTTGCATCTAAGCATACTCATAGGAATCTTACAGTTTACTAAAAACCAAAAAATATGTCATGTATTCCAATACACAAATTCCAAGGTAATTAAGTTGCTACACTTCTTAATAACATATTCTGAGATTGGTAGAGTTCTCAGGGAGGTTCATTTCCCTGAAGTCTGTGAAAAAGGAAAGGAAGAAACTGGCACAACAAATTGCAATGGGAATCTGTTTCCCTATCTAATAAATGTCATTATTGATAACTGTACTGTGCACTGAATTGAGGAAAGGAGCAAAGAAAAAAAAGTACTAATAAAACCTATCTGCTTTACATCGTGAAGATTAATAAAGGGAAAGCTCACTGAAATGGGGTTGGGAGGCCAGAAGGTGGAACTCTCAAGCATGTAGCACTCAAGGACAATACAGTTCCCAATAGGAAGAAACATAATCTTGCATCTCCAGTAGGAAGTGACACTACTTTACTTCAGCCAGGGGAAAAAAGATTTCTCTTTCCCTGGCAATAGCTAAGCCAATGAAAAGCCACTATACTAGGAACTCCATTCAGTGTCCTCCAATGGATTTTTTATGACTGCTGCTCTCAACTTCTCCTTCTCCTATATGAGTTTCCTCTCCTTTTTTTTTAACCAGATTTGCTTGTGGTTTGCCATAGTTACACGTCCTCAAATTGCAAATCTTTGCTGCTGAAGCTTAATAAATTCATTTTGCTGGTAAAATAACTGCTTGTTTTGTTGTTTTAGGTTAGCAGCATATGCTATCTCATTTAAGCCACACAACATCTTAAGGTAGGAGCTCATTTTACCTATGCTGAAAGAACTATCGGAGAGATTAGTTACCTTGCCTAAGGTCATAATTAGCTTTGAACCTAGATAATCTAGTCCCCTCTTCCTAAATGCTACAATGCATTACCAGTCATAGTTTAAAAATAAACTCTATAACACAGAAAAAATTATTTAAAGTTGTTTACCTATCTATGAGTAATAATTCTATACATGAATGAAAATTGTATTGTTTCTGACCTAAAGGATGGTTGAGATGAGAACAATAATATACAAAGCTACCACAAAAGCTTAAATAAATGCCTTGAAGACATCTTAAGATTCTTAATACCATCAATATTATCCTTAGAACATACCCAAAAAGTTCTAGGAGGCATGTTAATGTTAACCCTACTTTACCAATGTGTATGAAGAGTGCTCTACATTTCCTGTAAAGCATTTCTTCTCCATCTTTTAATTCATTCTATCTACATGTTGCTCTTTGTCCATCTGAAACAGTGTTTCTTTTTTCACTTATAAATTCCTTTTTTTCCAGAAATTTTAAGTTTTTTTTAAAAGAATATTTTGAGAGATGAAAATTGAGATACTAAAGGCTAAGGATACATTCAAGATCCAAAAATAGTCAAGTTAAAAGGGGAAAGAATTCATCAAGAGTTTGCTACTTCCTCTCATGTGTTTGCCAGTGGAGCACTATGTATTCTTTAACAGATATTTACCAGGAGCCTAATTACTTTCCAAGGTGATGGTAAAAACACACAAATGTCTTCATATATTCACAAAACTGGCACTCTAAATAAAATATAGAATATGATCAAAAATAACTATAATTCAAGTGGAAAGTAATGCCATGATAATGATATAAACACATTATTGTTACTCAGAAGAAAAAAAAACAGAAAACATTCCAGAGAAGTGTAAATGCTACATGCAGATTGTACAAGGAGAGCATTCCAGGTGTAAGGGACAACAGGAGGAAAAACTTAAAGGGATGAAAGCCTTGGTGTCTGTGCACAACATCGAAAAGCATGATTTCACGGTCTGGTAGCATCATGAAGGGTAGACTAGGGAATTAGACTGGAAATAGAGTTTGACTTGTGAAAGTTTTCAATGCCTGGCTCAGAAATCAGAACTTAGCTCTAGATGTCATGATTATCTAGAATAGGTACAGAAACATGGAGTTCTGACTGTGTTGAGTCCATAGCAGGTGCTTAACCAGCGATGCCAACTGCATCATTATTTATTATGACATACCATTTACATTTGTAGAATTAGTGAGGTGGGCAAAATAAATGGTCTGTCAGTAAATGGATACATTTAGATTTTAGTCCTTATGTCTTACATTTTTTATTCTGCATGGCATTTAGAGTTTTGAGAAATTTATGACATGCACGTTTCCCAAAATATTCACTTGATAGGTAACAAAGTTAAATGTGTCCTCATACTAGAAATAAAGAACTGGATGTCCTAAATTCATAAGTACATAAATTTGTGGGGTTTTTTTTATTTCTGTGCCCAGCTTGAAGCTGTTAGAATAAAGTTGTTTTATACATCATTAAATAATAATATTTATCCTGCAGAGTTAAACCATATTAATTGCATTTCTCATTTCTCCTTTTGAAAGCAAAATGAAATAATGCAAAAAATATATAATCATTTTAAAGCTGTTATATATTATGTTCAAAATTTAATTTTTCAACTCAAATCATATTAAGCATTTATTTTAGCTGTTTGAATAATAAAGTTTTAGACACGTAAGTTTAATTCATGTCCTCCTTATTTTGTTTTGGGAGATCCCTAGTTCCTTACTAGTTGAATCAAGATATTTTAAATTGACATTTAAGATGTGTGAAAGTGAATTTTGGGACATCATTTTTCTTTTTTCTAATGTGTGACTACTACTTGATGCCTGTTCTTGAAAGCATCATTTTCCAGGTGAGAAAGTACACCCAGAAAAATGCTAATCATTTCTCATTTAGTAACACTGGAGACACACATTATATGTGCTTTTATATATTAAAATATTTCTTTTGGGTACACACTAAGTCTAAGAATCTATCACATGATACCATACACACACACACACACACACACATATACATATATAAACAAGTTATTCAGTGCAATTGAAGGATTGCCTATAGAGAGAAAGGTTTTAAAAATCCTCAACTTCTCATTCTGAATGAAGAGTCTCTGGCCTGAAAGTGAAATTCATGCTAAAATTCGAACTCGACTGTGAAGAGGATGATTGTGCTTTGTAATTAGCATGGCAGAGCTCCAGCTCTCTTTATAACTCAAATATGGAGGTCTCAGAATTCCCCTTGTGGCTCAGCAGGTTAATAACCCTAGTCACCATGATGATGTGGGTTCCATCCCTGGCCTCTCTCAGTGGGTTAAGGATCCATTGCTGCCACGGTGCAGATCCAGGTGTTGCTATGGTGTAGGCCGGCAGCTGTAGCTCTGATTAAATCTCTAGCCTGGAAACTTCCATATGCTGCAGGTGTGGCCCTTAAAAAAACAAAACAAAACAAAAACATGGTGGTCACTATCATCTTCTTCTGGGTGTTGGCAGAACTGTGTTACTGGCAGTTATTATGAGCCCAGATGCTGAGAGTCAAACAGTGTTTATAATCAGAGATGGTTGTGTTCCCTTGAATCTGGAAACAGGTTGGCCTAGGAATCAGCAGACTTGGGCTCTGTCCCGATGTAGCTACCAACAAGTGGCTACATCTTCTCTACTCTGGTCCTCATCTGTGAAATAGAATTTATTCTAAAAGAAGACTACCTCTGGCCATAATGCTATAATATTAAGAAAAAGCATTTATATGGCATATTTTCATATGCACTGTCTAAAAGAGTACTCACCACGAACCTGTGGGAAATGTATAGCACGAACGTGAAAGGCAAGAGGCTCAAAGCCAAAGCAAAAATTTCGAAAGATAATTCCAAGGCTAATAAGATATTTCCTAAGCAGACTGTAATGGCCTTACTAAAATTACCATGACCCAGAGTCTGGTCCTTAGATTTACAGGCTTCAAAATTCTCATTACTGACAGGGATTATCACTGCCGTTATTACTTTACAAATCAAAAAATCTTAGGCTGAAGAAGTTATACTTTAGTTCATGATCTAAATAGAAATGGGTTTAAAAAAAAAAAAGATACAGAGCCTGCTATTGATAAAAATGAGCAGAGTAATGCAAATTTAGCAGGACAAATCAAATTTGGTTGTAAAATAAAAACATTTTACAAGCCTGGTAAAGAGGTTTCAGTTGTTTGTGTATGCAATGTCACTCTCATTAGTAAAGGTTATCTTGTAGCTCCGCTCTGTAGTTTCTTATTAACAAAATGGAAAGTGAATATACATACTAAATTAAACATTTCACCTCTTCAGGGCCATATCTGACAACTCTGTTTATCCATGCACTCACTCAATTCAACAGTCATTTATTAAGCCTTGATATATAGAAAGCAGCTCCATTTTGGGTAACATAGAAAAAGTCAATACTTTCACAAGCAGATTTATATTTTTTATTGAATCATAAAAATGTAGATTACATAGACGATATATAATAACACTGATATCTTTGCCTGAAACAAAATGTTCTGCATTCAAAGCTGGAATGTGTCTTATATTTTACACTCTTTCTAGATGCTACAATTCCTCAGTATCTCCACTGCAGAACCAGGGTTGGAATTGCCATTGCCCATAGGTCTGCATCTCTGTTTTAGAAAGAGCCACCTTTACCTATTACCAAAAAGGTACTATTCCAGCTGCTGCTGTAAAGATTTTTGTTCTGAATATTATATTCAGGTTCTGAATCAAAGGTTATATGGAAAAAATAGTCAATGTTAACCATTCTCCTAAAATAATCTATGAAATGAGAAATTTTACATAATTGATATAAATCAGCAACTAGTTATATATTTCTCTTGGCTCCACTTATTTGTACTCTACCAATTGTTCAAGGCCTAACCTACATGTCACGTCTTCTACAAAGATTTCCTTGTTTCCTTGAGGTGAAATTAAGTTCATCTTTTTTCAACATATCTCAACAACCTCATCCTTGATAGGGTCCCAGGAGGATGGCGACAGGACCCCCCCCACACACACACACACCCTGAATGTGGCTGTTCACCTTGGATACCTGCTGCAGACGTGGGTACTTCCCAGCTCAAGATTTACACCCACTGCCAGAATGTGGATGCTCAATTGGGCAGCAAGAAACCATGGCCTGTAGAAAACAACTGCCTGCATATATTAACCGCCCACAAAGATAAAGTGCACTCTGTCATAGGACTTGACCTCCTACCCCTCTCCTGACCTTCCCTTCCTCCTTCATTGTTCCTGCCACAGATCCTTTATGAGCCTAACACCTCCTAGCAGTCGGCACTGGTGCCATCTTGAGCTCAGCCCATCTGCTTCAGATGCTTCAATAAATCTCTCTTGCTTTACCAACTTGGCCTTGCATGTTCCTCCCTCAACAAACCTAACAATCCCAAGGAAAGTTGCGTTAAAAACTCTCTTTTTATAAAAGATGAAGTAATAAAATATCATTTTATTCCTAATATTCTTGATTTATTTTTAAAGTTAAAATATATTCTACACTGTCTTAACAGTAATCACTGGAATAATTAAAAATAAGATCAAAGTATAACAGTAGAACTTATTAAGGAAAAAAAAAAGAAATTGCCAGAACACTTAAAAGAAAGCATGCACAAAATCATAGAGATAAAATTAATATCTGTTAATAGCAAATATAAATGGTTTAAACACCTCTGTATATTTTTTAAAAGTTGATTTTCATATTAATTTATAAAAAACAAATGCCAATTATATAACTTACAAAACATATAGCTAAAATAAAATAGTTCAGAAAAAGTATGGGAAGTAAAGTGTTAAGAGCAGATCTGTAACTCAGTCCATCCTTCCTCAGGGACACCAGAGGTCCTAGAACTCTTTATCATACTTATCAGATATAATAGCCATAAGCATATGTGGCTCTTCCCGTGGCTCCTATATACATATCTAAGGAATCCTTCTTCCAGCATATGTCTGATCTGACTGGACTTTTTTTTTTCAAGTAAATAAGCCTGAATTTTAAATTGATTATCCCAAGCTCTGCTGGAGAGTTGAAGTTAGTCACAGAGTATTCCTAGTCACATGGCCAAGAGATCACCAAACTGAGCAGCTTCTCTGTGTTAACTCTATAGGCATGGAATTAGCCCTGGCACTCCAAACCCAAACAATCCCAGATTTCTGTCTAGCAAGGAGGATTTTACTGACTCAGGCACTCCAGGACACCAACATAATAATAGGTGTGGCTCCTTTCTTAAATCCTATGCACAGTCTTTAGTGAAGCTTTGTGCTAGGTAAGAATTTTGAGTCTGATGGACAATTGAGGCCTTTGTGATAGTGCAGAGGATAATGCAAAGCTGGGCCATGATTTATTATAAGACCAATGAGGAAACAAACAAACAATATTTCCATATTTTCTAAAAAGATAGACTTTGAGGCAAAAAACACTAAATGGGATACCCAAAAAAGTGACAATAAAGAAAGATGCAAACCAATATCCTTTATATGCTGGATGGTTGGATGTGGATTCAAAAATCTTTTTCTTTTTCTTTTTTTTTTCTTTTTTTCTTTTTTGCCTTTTTAGGGCCACACATGGAAGTTCCCAAGCTAGGGGTTGAATCACAGCTGCAGCTGCCGGCCTACACCACAGCCAAAGCAACACAGGATCTGAGCTGCAACTGTGATCTACACCACAGCTCATGGCAACACTGGTTCTTTAACCCACTGAGTGAGGCCGAGGATTGAACCACATCCTCATGAATACTAATCCAGTTTTTTACCACCAAGTCACAATGGGAACTCCAAAAATCTTTAACTAAATATTACTAAACTGATTCCAGTGATGTAGAGAGAGGATTATATACCACAACCATGTGAGATTTATCCTAGGAATATGAAACTTATTTAACATGCAAAAATCAATGAATGCTATATACCATATCAATGGAATAAAGGATAAAAATCACAACATACAGTAAAAAAGATCTCTCAACAAACAAAGAGTAGAAGAGAACTTCCTAAATATCCCAAAGTCATCTATAAAAAACTTAGACTTAACGTACACTTAATGGTGAAAGACTAAATGTTTTCTTTCCTAAAATCAGGGACAAGAGTTCAACTTTCACCACTTCTATTTAGTATCATACTGAATTTCTAAAGAAATTTTTTAAAAATCTCAGATTGCAAGCGAAGAAGCAAAACTGGGTTTATTTACAAATGATTTTATTGCCTATGTAGATAGTATCCTAAGGAACTTACAGAATCTGACTAGCATCCATTAGGATGCAGGGACAATCCCTGCCCTCACTCAGTGGGTTAAGGATCCAGCATTGTTCTGAGCTGTGATGTAGGTCACAGATGTGGCTTGGATCCTGCGTGGCTGTGGCTGTGGCATCAGCCAGCAGTTGTAGCTCCAGTTTGACCTCTAGCCTGGGAACTTCCATATGCCACACTTGCAGCCCTAAGAAAAAAAGCAAAAAAAAAAAATTGTGTGAATAATGATAAGTTTAGCAAGTCAAAGAATATAGAATAAAAATGTTAACTTTATGTCTAAATACCATAAACAAATAATGTAAAGATGAAATTGAGACAATGCCATTCCCAACACTATCCAAAAGATTAAAATACTTGGGAATAGATTTAACAAAAGAACTACAAGATTTGTAACAAAAAACTAGAAACAGCTGCAGAGAGAAATGAAAGAAGATCCAAGTAAATGGAGCGATGTATCACATTCTTGAATTGTTAACGAAGTAATTCACCTCAAATTCAACACATCAGATTCAATACAAAAAATCCAAATCCTAGCAGCCATTTTTATAGAACTTGACAATCTAACCTAAAACTTATATGTAGATATATAAAGGGTTTAGAACAGCCAAAATAATTTTGAAAGATAAATGAGTTAGATTTTTATTACCTGACTTTAATACTTACTATGAAATTACAGTAATCAAGACAGTATGGTATTGGTTTAAAGATAAACACATCATAGATCAATGGAACAGAGGTAAACCTTTAAATTTTCAGGCAATTAATTTTTGACAAAGATGCCAGACAATTCAATGGGAAAAGAATTATCTTTTCAACAAATATTGAAGGACAATGACTATCTATATACTCCCAAAAAATTGATATTACAAGTTTTCCTCAACCTCATATCATACACCAAAACTAACTCAAATGGATCATAGGTCAAATGTAAATCTATAATACTTCTACAAAAAAGCATAAGAGAAAGTCTTTAGAATGTCAGATTAGGCAAAGATTTATTACATATGACACCAAAAACAGGGCACATAAAAATTGATAAGTTAAACTTCATCAAAATTAAAAATTTTGAACTTCAGAAGAGGAGTGAAGAAGAGAACGAAAGTGAAAACACAAGGCACAATCTAGGAGAAATTATTTACAAATAATATATCATTATATATCTGATGATTGACTTATATCCAGAATACATAAAGAACTTAAATATACAAGTCAATAATATAAAAAAGCCAGTTTAAAAATGGGCAAAAACCTGAGAAAACATTCACCAAAAAAGATATACAAACATCTAATAGGCACCTGAAAAGATGTTCAAAATAATTGATCATTAGAGAAATGCAAATTAAAACCATAACGAGATACCACTATACTTTCATTAGAGTGCCCATAAATCTAAAGACTGATAACACTAGTGTGGATGAAGGTATAAAAATACCGAACCTTCATACATTTCTGTTAAGAATTTAAAATGATACCTTAACTTTGAAAAACAATTTGGCAATTTCTCAAAGAGTTAAAAAGACCCCTACCACACAACCCAGCAATTCTACTCCTAGGTATCTATCTGAGCGAAATAAAAAATTAGACCCACAAAAATAAATACATATATACATACATACATCTACAAAGACACACGTATATACACACAAAGTTTCATAACAGTATTATTCAAAAGAACCCAAAATGGGAATCAACACAAAATAGATTTACTGGTAAGAAGATTAAAAAAATAATGGTATATCCATACAATGAACTATAGCAGTGTAAAGGAACAAACTCTTGATATACACTACAACATGAATAACCCTCAAAAATACCATACCAAGTCAGAGAAGCCAGACACACAAAAAGACTACATATCATACGATTCTATTCATCTGAAATGTCTATATAAAGCAAACCAATAGAGACAGAATGCAGACTGGTGGTTGCCTAAGGCTGTGGATGAGAATAGGGATTGACTAGAAACTGGCAGAAGAGAATTTTTAGGTTAATGGAAATGTTCTGAAACATTGTGGTATAAACTTGTTCTTATTTTATTACTGAGTAATACAGGATTCTATGTAATGAGATGATAGTACAGCATTTCACTTAATGAGGTATGCACATATAGCTAGTGCTATGATTCTATTTATTATTGTTGTTCTTGCTATGAAACCAGAGGAAGGTTATGGTCGTGAGACTGTGTAATCATAAAAAGAACTCTATCTTTCCCTCTGAGGTCATCCTAAGCCCATGGCACTTCACAAAAGACCAGTGTGTCACTTAAGTTGAGAAAATGGTACCTTTTCTAATTGTATACAAAATATTTTGGCCTTAAAGAAACTTTCAAAGAATTATTTCACTCCATGAGTTACAGCATTTTCTGACATTTGCTAACACCCTCTTGTTTTGATTCACTTTCATACATAATTAATTGTTATCAATGCAGAAGAAATGGAAAGCATTTTCTCTCTAACTTACACAATGCAATTGCAGCTTGAGGATTTTTTTTTCCATACCTGAAGCATGTGAAAGTTCCAGGGCCAGGGATCAAACCCACACCTGAACAGTGACTGAGTCTCAGTAGTAACAACGCTAGATCCTTAAGCCTCTGGGCCACCAAGGGAACTCGAAATTTGAAGATTTTTAAGCAAACACCTAAATTCACAGAGACGTTCAGAAGAACGAGGACCTGAACCTGGCTCCCTATTCTCAGATATCTGCTTCTTCCCACTACAGTGCTATTTATCCTAAACCAGTTCTGTCCTCCCCCCCGCCACCTCCACCCCCTACAAAGGCACAAAATAACAGGTTGGGTTTTTGGGGGGGGGGTTGTTTGTTTGTTTGTTTTTGCTTTTTAGGGACAATGCTCAGTATATGGAAATCCCAGACTAGGGGTTGAATCAGAGCTACAGCTGCTGAGCTGCTGGCCACAGCCACAGCCACAGCAAAGCAGAATCCAAGTTGCATCTATGACCCATACCACAGCTCACCAGCAACAATGGATCCTTAACCCACTGAGAAAGGCCAGGGATCGAACCCACATCCTCATGGATACCAGTCAGATTCATTTCCCTGACTTTCGGGGAGTCAGGAACTCCCTAAAATAACATTTTAAATAAAAAATTTTTAAAAAATATATTCAAACAAATCAGGTAACAATAATTTAAAATCCTGTCTTAAATTGGAATAGTGCCATCTAACATTATTTTTTCAGTTTTATTGTGGTATAATTGACAAAATTGTAAGATTTTAAAGTGTGCAACATAATGATTATATATATATAATGAGTTCTTGTAACTTTTTATATTATGCTTTGTGATCTAAGCCACTGAAAGGATTGGTTTTGCCAGGAGTTTCAAATAAGTGCATAAAACTCTTGTTTAATACGCACTGTAACTCAACAATTCCTCTATCATACCCTGAAGAAAGGCAGGCACATGTATGTCAAGTTTGTCTTTCAAGAATGTTTTCAGCAGCATTGTTTACAGTAGCTCCAAAGTGGATCATCAGCTGTAGAATGGAAGTTAAGGAATACTGCATGCATTGGAAATTCAGACAGAATGGAAAATAAATGAACTATAACTAAACAAAGAAACAAATGAAAAAACCCAAAACAAACACAAAACCCTTTGTTTAAAAAAAAAGTCCAGAAGTTCCCATTGCAGTGCATTGGAAATGAATCCAGCTAGTATCCATGAGGATGAAGGTTGGTTCGATATCTGGTCTCACTCAGTGGGTTAAGGATCCAGTGTTGTGGTGAGCTGCAGTGTAGGTCACAGATGCAGCTCAGATCCCGCATTGCTGTGACTGTAGTGTAGGCTGACAGCTGTAGCTCTGATTCAACCCCTAGCCTGAGAACTTCTACATGCTGTGGGTGTGTCCCTAAAAAGCAAAAAAAAAAAAAAAAAGAAGTGAATAAAGGCTAAACAGTAATCTAATCATTTTCATACTATTATATATTCATAAATCAAATAAGCATAAAGTTATTTAAGATAACTATAACCATGTAAATAAGGAAAAATTTAAATATTAAAATAAAATTTAAATATTACCCCAGACTTCTCCTAGGTAGATTAATCAGTAAACTTGAAGAAGCTATTATTTTTTTCTCTAAGTACCTGAGTCATCAAAGAGGATTTAAATTCTGAGAGAATCTACCAAATTGCTTTTTAATCTTAATAATTAAATATCATGAAAGCACATGTGTATTAGCATATAATTATACATTGAAACACATTTTATTTAGTTGATACCTATACATATCATACATTTACATAACTGTATGTGTGCTTGTGCTTACTGAGGAAAAATATCTTTTAATTTTTTAAAGTTTCATCATAGATTTTTTGGTGCATATTCATAGGACTTATAAAAAATGTTATGGAGTCAGAATTCCAGTTAAATTGTGAATAGTAAATCACTCTAGTAACTAATTCTCAAGGAAAATAATACTGATCTCAGTTGACAGTCTCTTATTCATGTCATACTCTTTCCACATCAAGACTAGGCAGGCAAAATTGGAACTAAGAGAAGGTTGTTTCTAATTCCTCCCACTCTCGTTCAGAGCTTTTCTCCTTTCTCATTTTATCCAATTTCATTTATCCTTGGGATGTCCAGCCTGTTCTGTTCCAAAAGGGTACTGCTTGGCTGAAATATTCAGAAAGGAATCAGACTTATAAATTCCTGCCAAGGGGTTAAAGTCCTACTGAAGGTCAAAATCCAGCTCTCTGAATGTCTCCTGATGGCTTACGGGTATGAAGGAAAGGCAATGGAAGGGTTTTAGATAGAGATAACACACATGTGTAACATTCCCTTTCTTCTTTGATGACCAATCCTTATCATTATTCTTATCAATTTAATTAATAGACATTTATTGACCATAATTAAGATTAATATCATAGACTCAAAGCCACCATATTGAAAGAATTTGAATACATCTCTATTCCTTAAGACCTGAAAACTAGTTTGCAAAGAGTCTGGCAGAACTATATTTCATTTGAGAAAAACTGAATAGAGAAATTCTATGTCATCTTTTTTATGCCTTTTTGTAATGGCATTCCAAGAAGAGAGAAAAGAGCCAGATCTTTTTTTTTTTTTTGTCTTTTTGTCTTTTTGCCTTTTCTAAGGGCCGCTCCCGAGGTATATGGAGGTTCTCAGGCTAGGGGTCTAGTCAAGAGCTGTAGCCGCCAGCCTCGGCCAGAGACACAGCAACGCTGGATACAAGCAGTGTCAGCAACCTATACCACAGCTCACGGCAACACCGGATCCTTAACCCACTGAGCAAGGCCAGGGATCGAACCCACAACCTCATGGTTCCTAGTCAAATTTGTTAACCACTGAGCCACAACAGGAACTCCGAGCCAGATCTTTAAATATTAATATTTGTAAGGCAAAATGATTAATCCTGTTAATAACTTAAATCTATGGTAAGTTTCTGAGATTTTTAGGTATTAAATGAATACATACATAATTAATTAGATATAATCAGAGGTGGACAGCCCCTTTTAAGTATACCATTAACATCATTATATGAACAGAGAGAAGATAGGATAACTTAAACAGTGACATTATTTTCAAATACTTAAAGCAAATAATTCTGAATCTAAAAGCTTTGATCATGTGTAATCCTGCTGAAAGACTGAATTTTAATCAGCTTATGATATATTATGTTGCAAAGCTGCAGCACTTGTGCATAGCAGAATCTTATTTTCCATTAATTCATTTTTTTTTCTGAAAATGCAAACACTCTATATGCTTAATAGCCCCAAAAGAGAATGTTCTCCCATTTTAAGATGCCCATTAGTGAGTGTTTTATTTTTTAAAAAACACACAGACAAAGAAAACAGTGACTCAGAAAGCTATTTTGGAAAACTGACTTAACCTATGTGTTAAATCAGGAATAGTAACCTGTCAAAAAATATTAGTTCAATCATATATTTTAGCAAAAAATCAACAGCTTATGTTGTGTTTATAGAGACTTTTGATCTCATTTAATGTGATACTTCTTCTGTAAAACTGGATTCAGAGGCAGGATGCAAAAGAAAGAGCTCCAGTAGAAGCAGAATTAAAGTGGTGGAAGGCTATGTCTCTACTACAAGGACCCCCCCCCCCCAGTGAAGAAAGTTCCACTGGAAAGACTCCTTTGATAAATATTAATCTAAGAATAGAGATAAACAAGATTCCTGGGCCCATAAAGCTGCCTCACATTCTAGAGCTGTATTGTCTAAAGTAGCCACTAGCCACATGACACTCTTCTCTTTAAATTTAAATTTTAATTATTGAAATTAAATAAAATTTTATTTTATTTTATTTTATTTTTGTCTTTTTAGGGCTGCACCCACAGCATATGGAGATTCACAGGCTAGGGTTCAAATCAGAGCTGTAGCTGCTAGCCTACACCACAGCCACGGCAACACCAAGTCTGAGCCACGTCTTCGACCTACGCCATGGCTCATGGTGCATCCTTAACCCACTGAGTGAGGCCAGGGATTGAACCTGTGTCCGCATAGATACTAGTCAGATTTTTTTATGCTGAGCCACAATGGGAACTCCTAAATAAAATTTTGAATACCATTCATCATTCACACTAGTCATGCTTCGAGTACTCAAAAGCCACATGTGGTTAGTGTACTGAACGGCAGAAAAAGAACTTTCCATCATCACAAAATTTCTATTGGACAGTACTGTTCTAGAATTCCACATGAGCAGGGACCATGTGTATTTGAACCAATAATTTAAGTGCCTAGCACATTACCTTGCACAAAGGAGATATTCAACAAACGTTGGCCTAACTAATTAACAATCAAATAAATGTTTTTTTTTTTTTTTTTTGGTAACTCCACTTACTCTACCTAGGATTGGACAAAATCACCACTAATTAGACGATTCACAGCCTCAAAGATGAACTATCCTGTCTAAATTACCGCTTTCTACACCAAAATGGTTGAACCTAGAAGGTGATTTATGAAAAGGTTAGGTCAATGCACTTTAACATGTCATATTTAAGCCATTCTTAGTGATATTGCTTACCTATTTTGTTTACTCTGAACATCAGAACAGACTCCTTACTGCAAAATAAGGTGGTATACTTGTAACTACAAATATTAATCACTAGAATACACAAAGTGGTCCTTTAACTCAGATGTTTATAAAAACGACAATAAAAAGAAGTTGGAACTTACTGAACTCATGATGAAATGAGAACAATAAGCAGCTTTCTGCAACATACATTAATTTTAGAATACATATAATACATTGTACATGATATACCATGGAATTCTGCTATCAATTTCTAATTCTCATGCAGAGGAAATTCTGAAACTCTAAAACAAAGTAGTTAATATAACTATTCCTGTTTTGGTTTGCTCTGGATTTTTCCTCTGGAGTGTTCCATATTCTTCTGTTTTTCTATATGACTCAATAAGGATGAAGGTTCATTACTTGAAACAAAATTGCTAGTACTACTTGCAGGCTTTCTCAGCTTTTCCAGCAACTGTTCCACGTTGATTTTAAATACCTAATATTTTTCAAGTTATTCCCATGAAAGCTTTTTCCTCCTTATACTCTGCAAACTATGTGCCTCAGAACACGTTTTGATTGGATCTCTGTGTTTTGGACTGGACACTCTATGCAATCTGAGTTCTGTCTTATCTGCTTCTTGGCCTGCTCTGAAATTGTTACCAAACACAAGTCCTTGTGCTTGAAACAAGGTAAGGCCAAAGGATACCCAAACATCAGAGTTTGGAGCAGGGAAAGATTTACTGCCGAGCTATGCAAAGAGACAGGTGGTTTATGCCTTAAAAATTCCAACTCCTCAAAGGCTTTCAGCAAAGCCCTTTTATAGGAAAGGTGACAGAGTGGCATGGTTAGTTGTTGCAAACTTCTTGGTGTTTGATCTTTTGTTCTTGTAGCTGTCCATGTAGATCAGGACACGGTCAGGTCACAATGTTCCTATAAACTTCCATCAAAACAAATGTTATTCTCTGTTCTGCAACTTTTTATCCAAAGGTAGAACATTAAAAAAAGAGAAGAGGAGGCATTCAATTCTGTCTCCATACCTCCACAGGCTTTTAACGCTTAACAAATCCCATAAGCAAAGCAACATCATTACCACTCATCTTACTGTTCAAGGTTGGGCCCAAGCATTGACTTTTGACAGTGGAGGTTTAGAGCCGGGATAAGAGGAGGCTGAAGGCTGATCCCACTGCCTGGGAGCATCCATCCAGCACCCAGTCTGGATCCTCCTGCCAGTGCCCAGACCTGGCTGAAAAGGCAGATCTCAGCAGTGCTTTCTGAGAAGGTCCCTAGACCCTGCCCAGCTGTCACTGAGGGAGCAATGTGCCAAGGACCCAGCCAGCCCTCAGGCTCTTAAGCAACAAAGAGCTACTGGTCCCAAGAACTGCCACCCAGGGACACTGCTGCTGTCATTAGATTGCAGAGGTGGGGACTGGGCCCAGCCAGTGGGTGGCTGTAGCAAGGGCTATGGAGCTCTGCAGGACATAGCCCTCAGCCTTACCCACTGGCCCGAAGCCGGAGGGCATGGAGGACACCCAGGGAGAAGGCTGAGATCCAGTCCTCACCACACCCTTCCTGGAGAACTACTGTTAGTGGGATGGGACCTCTAACCCTCCTCTGCCAATAATAGTGCCCTAAGAGCTACATGCCCACCCTGCCTCTATTACAGAATGACAGAAATGGGTATGTGTCTCTGCTGACTGAGGACCATTGCAGAGAAACGTGGAAGGCAGCATGGTATTTCCTACATAATACCTTTTCTGCAGCTTAGAACCCACCAACACCATGGACCACTCAAGCAGCGTACAAGAAGAAGATAGGGACTTGCAAGGAGGAGGCAGGAGTTGGGCATCCAGTAGGACAGATGGAGAAACAAGGAATTTGCTGAAAAAATATCAATCAGCAACTGCTGTCATACAAAAGGATTTGTATTAAACAGTATCAGCTGCACTTTTTGTTCATTACAGCATTGTTCATTATAGCCAAGATATGGAAACATTAGGGTCCACTGAAGGATGAATGGATAAATAAAATATGATTTGTGTGTGTGTTTGCGTGTGTATGTAAATAATGGAATATTATTCAGCCATGAGAAAAGGATGAATTCCTGCCATTAGTGACAATGTGGATGGAATTTGAGGGCATTGTGCTAAATGAGAAGACAGACAGAGAAAGACAAATATACTACATGGTGTTACTTATGAGTGGAATCTAAAAAAAGTCAAACTCATGGAAACAAAGAATAGAAAAGGGGTTGCCAGGGAATAAGGGGTGAGGGAAGCAGGAATAGGTTGGTAAAAGGATCTAACATAAATCATGATGATAATCATTGACAACACTATATTGTATAATTGGAATTTACTAAGAAAGTAGAACTTAAATTCTCTCACACATACACACAAAAAAAACAAGATAAGTATATGAGGTTGATAGGTGTGTTAACTAGATGGTAGAAATTCTTTCACAACATATACATAAATCAAATTGCCACGATGTACTCTTCAAATATCTTATGATTTTATATGTTAATTATACCTTAATAAAGCTTATTTTTTAAAAGCATCTAAATCAATTGATTCTGTGAGATTTCCTGGACACATACACACCAAAAAAATGATAAGGGCTTTG
Organism: Phacochoerus africanus; assembly: GCF_016906955.1. Lineage (NCBI taxonomy): Eukaryota > Metazoa > Chordata > Mammalia > Artiodactyla > Suidae > Phacochoerus > Phacochoerus africanus. Next base: position 154,404,411 of record NC_062546.1, on the reverse strand, counting down.
GGAAATATAAAAATGAGACTTTCTCATCTTATTCTTTTTTAAACAAATAATAAAATATATAGTGTAGAAAGAATTATTTTCTCAAAGATAATAAAAATGTATATTTAAAATAAAAATTATTATAAATGTTTAATCATAATAAACAATTGTTATTAAATAAATTTAATTTTAATTTAATATTTAAAAATAATGATCCATTATCTGTTGCAATTCTGACTTCTCAAGCACTATATAATTATTTTTAATATTTATACTTACAAATATACATATACAGATAAACACACTACTCAATTACTAGAAATTCTTTTAAAATAGTTTCAAGCAAAAGATTCATCTGGATGAATTTTAAAATAGGTATAGAGACAAGTTACAAAAAGATGTTGAAATGAAATCTAGGCCTAGAAAGAATACAAGAGAATTAATGAATAACAGCATAAATCTTACTGAGGTGCCCAGCAAGTACCCAAACACAGTAGAAGTATTTAATGGTAAGAATTTGCTAGATTGCTTGATTTTTTTTTTCACTCAGGAATCAGCAGCTAGTATTGACTAGGACCTTGGCTATATGTGGTTATAAGTACAGGTTGATAGTTATATTCTTCGGTGGTGGGAAATTGCAGTTTATCCTCTTAGTTAACTCCAAGTAGAAATCATTAAAATGATCTTATCTCCCTCAGGGATCTCCATCCTCTGCCTCAGTCAGTGCACTTCAGTTTTCACAGCATCATTTTTTTCTCCAGCATCTCAATTTTCCTCTCCAGATACCCATGAGATTTAATCACACATGTAGCAAAAACCTTATGTTCTATTTCCTCATTTTCAAGGGCTACAATTTCGCATCTGTGCTGCCTGCCCACACCACCACAGATTTAATTTACTCGTCTAACTCATCAAAAATCTCAGACATATTCGTGCCTTCTTTCTCGATGATCTTGTCACTTCCTTTTCTCCTCCAAACAGCTAAAGCTCATGGGCCTGGTTCGCCAGCCACACAGCAGTCCCTGTCCATTTTATCTTGGAAAGTTTTTCATCATTTCTTCTGATTTGGATAATGTTTCTCTACATATTTCCAGTTGTTTTACCCTGATACATTTACAGCTTCATTTATTAATGGAGATTAAAACAATAACAAAATGGTCCCAAATAAATTGAATTAAAGTCCATAATAGAGCAGTAGACTCTAACCAGGTCTAACTTTAATACATGTCATATTTCTAAGTATGACTCTTTTCTATCTATAAGAGAGAGTATTGTGTTCCAGTTGGGTCCAAGTGGAGAAGCATTCAGCTAGGGTTAGTATATGCTCAGGTTCACACCTGAAGAGTCAGGCTGAGGATTTTCAGGGCTTATTAACTACTCTTTTTTTTTCATTCTATTCTCTCGAGGAAAATTCCATCAAAAGAACTTTCTATCTAACCAATAAGAAAACAGGTGAGTGAGCCTAAATTTCCAATTTGCCACAACTAAAACAATTAGGTATTTTATTCAATATTTCATATTCAATTCATTGTACCCTGGAATGTCCTTTCTTTATATCTTGGGCTTAAATTAATGGATCCATGGATTACCTCTACAGTGCATTTCCTTCGGGTCTTTGAGGAAGCTAGCATTACTGTTTTAAATCATCTCTAGCCTTCCCATACACTACCTTTGACAAGTCTACATGATTAAGAGAGCCAGCTAATCCGTGAAAAATGGTGCCTCTACCAAGAGATACCAATACCACACCTCTTTTCCTTGGAGGGATCATTTTATCATTTAAAAAAATGTAAAAATACATAGATATGTGTGCCCACTCCCTTGTACTTGGCTAAGATCATGAATAAGTTAGATTATGTTTCATAGGAACATAAGCTTCAAGATGGTTGTGATAGATCCCCACCTGCATAGAAAGGGTAATATGACTGAATAATGCAAGGATAAAACCAGAGAAAATTACTTTTCTCCATACAGTAATTAACAGACCTGAACTCGCAATGTCTGCCTAAAAAAGAAAAGAAAATAGAGCCAGTTATACTTTGAAGTATGTTAAAATTTTTCAAAAGATTACTACTTTTGACATAATCTATTCTCCATCATGTAAAACACTATAAATTCCTCAGAGATTAAAAGGGGTGGGGAGATTTTCTCATTCCTCCAGAATATCTTCATTGATCCATTATTTTTCAGTCTGTATGTCTAGCCAACACTTTCCCAAATAACTAGAATGATGCAGCAAGCTGTTAGAGCTGGTAAAAGGAATACTGGAATTTACAACCTTCTTAGTATTTGTAATTGTATACTTAAGTTATTAATTGGGAGCTTTAGTAAAGGAAAAGAATCATTTCTTTTGTGAGGCAGTTCACAGTTCTTTAAAAAACATTCAAATTATCTCAAAGACTTATTAAATTTCCACAGTAAATGTGTTCTAGCAAAAGCTGAATATAAATTGGGACTTCCTTTAACACAAGCATTTTTCAAGTCTTTATAAAGCAAAACAAGTCACACTTCCAGTTCAGAGAATCTACAAAAACAAATTCTCCACAGAGTTAAGGGTCAAAATCTCAACAGAAACATGCATATATTTCAAGCTCCATTATGAATTATAATTAATAATTTCCAATAAATCTATTGCAAAGTCATTGTGAGAAGGCTATAACTATGCTAAAAAATGGATTTGTATACTTGAATACTAAGGTTTCTCAGGCACAGGTAGGTCATGCGGTTTGAATTCACTTCACAATAATTTTTCAAATAATCAGAACTTGACTTTTTGCTGCTAATTTTTCTTTCCCATGAGTCTTCTTTGTAAAAATAAACATATATACTTACTTTCTCTTCTTTATTACATAAAAGGCATATACTATTTTATTAGTTATCTACCTATTACTGTAAAATTTTACAACTTAGAATAATATGCATTTAATATCTCACAGTCTCTGCGGGGTCAGGAATTCAGAAACATCTAGGTTAAGTGCATCCTCTGCTTTAGGGTTTCTCATTAGACTGCAGTCACAGTGTCAGCTCAGGGTTCCTCACAGGCTGTCTTCAAGGGGGAAGCCCAGGCCACAGTCATCTCGATGTTCACCTGAGGCAGGATTTAGTAGCACACTCAGTGGCTGGTGGCATGATTTGGTTTTTCCCAAGCTACTGGACTGAGGGCTCACTTCTTGCAGATTTTTTACAGGAGGCTGGCAAGATAGTCCTCTCTATCAAAGCCAGCACATAAAAAAATCCAGGGAGGAAGGATACCCACAAGATGGAAATCAGTCTTTTATAACCACTTCCCATCACGTTTGCTCTAATCTTTCTTTGAGAAACAAGTCACAAAGCCCAGCTATTCTCAAGGGAGGGCTTGAATACCAGGAACTTGGGATAACCAGAAGCCATGTCAGAAACTGCCTACCACAATTACATTTCTACTCTTTTTACACCTTTTTTTTTTCACATGAGAATAATTTGTAGAAATTATTTGCTCTCAATCTATAATGACTTTTTCATGGTCACATAGTACTCCACTGGTTGTTGTATCATATTCAACCAATTTTTTGTAGTTGGGCATTAGGTTATTTCCCATATCTTACTATTACAAACAGTAACACAATCAGCAACCCTCTACATTTGTATAAATGTATTTTCAAAGTAAATGTCTAAAAATGGTCAATAGGTAAATGCATATATGACTTAATTAAACATTGCAAAATTCTTCTCTACAGGGATTGTAACCTTCTGCCCTCACACCAACAGGTAGCATGTGTTTCTCCACAGCCTTACCAACAAACTATATTACCAAGCTTTCATGTTTTTGCCAGTCTTTCAATCATTCCATATATTTAAGAGCCATTAGACAACTTTTTCTATGAGCTATTTATATCTCTAGCCCATTTTTTTCTATCAGGTTTTGGCCTTTTCCCCCCCTCACTTTGTTGACCCCCTTTATATGTTAAGAAAATTGGCTCATTGCCTATCACATATTATAGATATTTTCTCCCAACTGGTCAATTGTCTTTTGACTTTGCTGATTTTTCCCCCATGCAAAATTTGTATATAGTCAAATTTATTAGTCTTTAATTTTATTACTTCTGAATTTTGAGTCATAAATATAAAGGCTTTCGCACACCAAAGTTATTTTATAAATATTCACTGATGTTATCTTCTGGAATATGAATAGTTTCATTTTTTTAACCTTTAAATCTCTGATCCATTTGCAGTTTATTCTAGTGTTTTAGGGAAAGCATAATTTTATTGGTTTTGAAACGGCTAGTCTATTTTATCAACACCATTTATTTTTAAAAACCCACTTTTCTACGGAGAATTTAAATATTATCTTCATCAGATACTAAATTTCAACATGGACTAGGTCTATTCTTGGAATTTTTATTCTTTCCATTAGACTAATCAAGCAGAAGTACTACACTAATTTAATTATAGCAGCTATATAGATATGTTTTAGTATCTCCCCCATTGATGCTTTTTGAGGGGGCTTTGTAGTTTCTTCTTCATGGTTTTTCTACATCGACCTTTTTTTATCAACTTGTCTAACTCCAAAGAGAAAAAAAATGAAAAGGAAAAGAAACTTGCTGACATTGTTATTGGGATCATGTTGAATTTCTAACATAATTGACATCTCTATAATGCAGAATTGGCCCATCCAAGAACAAAGAATGTCATTTCACTTACTCAGGTGTTCAAGGTTTTTATCACATAGGTCTTCCACATTTTGTAAGTTTATTCCTAGTTTATGCTGTCATTGTACATAGGTTTTTCTCTTTCGTCAAATCTTCTAATCAAAATATATAAACTATTGATTTTTGTACCTTAATTTTACATCTTATTACAATGCATCAATATATTCTAAACCATATACACATATTGTGCCTATCCATAATCTGAGTAAATGGGAATTTGAGAGATTTCAAGGTGACTCACACAATTTATACCTAACTTAAATGCTTTAAATTCTAGTAGCTTTTAAAATCCTGGTTAAAGAATTTATTATTGCTTGTTTTAAGGATGAGGAAAATTTAATGGTTACAGTGCATTTTGAAATGTTCCAATTAAATCATAAACAGTAAGGGAAGTACTGGTTTTATTATATAGCTTAAATCAGTTTCTACTAAACCTAATATTTTAAATAACAAATATTTTTTAAGACAAAATATTCATGTTTCAGATAGTGCAATGCCAAGTTTACTACTACTTTAGATATCATATTAAAAGAAATAAAGTTCACACATAGTGAGTGAACAAACACATTAATAATACTAATAGGCACTAGGCCATTTATCCATTACAGTAATAAATGCCACCTCATATTCATTTGGTCAGGAAGAAAAATCTAGGCAGTTTCTGTCCCAAACATCAATATTTCTTGCTGATAGATGAAATCAAATCACAAAAGCAAGCAATTTTTATTGATGGCTTTCCCTTTAACTGTTAAATCTGCTTTCTGACAGGCAAAGAAATAACAACACATATCAGAACCAGATTCCATAATCACCAACAGGAACTCTCTGAAACCTAAATGAAGATGAAGACTCACATATGGGATGTACTTTAAATCTTAAATAGTTAAAATGAGATCACCTCAAACAGTTATTTTTAGCCCAAACACATAAGTCAAAGAACACTAAATACAAATCAATTAAGTTGTCAGAAAAATCTCTTCAACTTCAGACCTATAATGTGAAAACTACGCAATGCAAAATTGCTGAGGTTAAAATTGCAACACCATTTTAGAAAGAATGTAATTTTTTTAATGAACACTGAAAGGAAAAGTTTCAGTTGAAATAAATATCTGTGAATTCTTTATGTAAACAGGTTTTGAATGTAGTAATGAGAAAGAAAAAATCTACTGGATTTATGTGACTAAAACTATAGCTCATCTTAACAACAAAAAAAATCCAAATGCAAAAATGCCTTCTCTTTACCTAATTCTACATCCACCTTCCATTTTTATACTCAACAGTCAATTCCAAGGCATCTCATCCTGCCTCCCTATAAAGCACTTTAATATTTATTTTCCTTTATCATAATAACTTAATAAGAGGGTATAATTTTCCCTCACTTTTCTTTCTTTGAGAGTACTTAAGGAATAACAATGAATTAAGCTTACGACAGTTAGTAGAATTTGGCCACAGCTTTATTAAACTTCACTGAACTCTATCAAGTTCATTTTTATATAAGGTTGAATATCTTAACTCAGAAACCAATTTATGCAGTTTCTGATGTTTTACAGGTCCACGTGGGTTCAAGTGTAGTTTTTAGAACAGACCAGAGTTAGAAAATAGCAGTTATGTACTTTTTTAAGGATTCCTATAAACTCCCCAAAAATTGAACTTTAAAAACTATTAAGAACATATGATATTTAAAAGATAAGGAGAAACTGACTGATAGCATTCTAGTTCAAGATAAAGCTTTCCATCTGTTCTCTTTTGTAGTCTAAGCCAACCTATCCCCATTATGGAGGATCCATCATTCCAAACTTTCAGACAGGCCCTTTTTTTCCCTAATCAGAAGCCTGTACAACAGTCAAAAACATATCTGACAAAACAGGCCTCTTGTTATTTATTGTTGTTTACTCTTCAATGCATTTCACAGCTTGACTAAGTCTTTGTTTTACCAAGTCTAGCACACAAAAAAAGCTCACTTGTCAACCCACATAGAAAATAACTCAAATTGCTTCTTTACAACTTGAGATTATAGAGTGGTGGTAAACCCTTTCATCCAGAGTACCTTGGAAATACCAATTTATTTCTGACTTTCACATTTTAAAGCATTCAAATCAGATGGTTCGGTAACTCTCAAATAAAAATTCCTAGTAAGCATTTAAAAAAAAAATTAAAAAGTGGTCCTTTATCACCAAGGTCATGCAGAAAAATGTAGGAGTAACCAACTGCTCAATGAGTAAGTGCATTTACATTAAAGGTTAATATATTCAGTCTTGCAGTTAAAGAATAAACCAGCTGGATTTCAAATACAGAGTTGAAATGAGTCTATAAAAAGGTAAGAATTCTTTAAAACAGCTCAGAAACATACATCCAGCAATTTCAAATATTCACTATTTCCTTAAAAAATAATTTATATTCAAACTTACTAAATGAACACCTGCCCTCTATAGATTACTGATACATAGTGAATAGGGTGTTGCGATCTCTATATTTCAATCTACCAAGAGCTGTTGTCATTTTAATGTGTCAGTGCAGCCGTCAGTAGACATACACCTGCCCTAAGAAAAGAATTATGTTCCTTCCTGGTCTTCTTCTCTCTCTCCATGGACATCCCCCTTTCTATCTTGTAGGCACAGGGCTATGTCTCCATGAAACCCCTAAGAAGCATTACCATTTTTGACTTATCAGCAATCCCTTGCTACTTTTCCAGTACCTCTGTAAGAGTGTTTACCAAGTGGAATAAACCACTTTCTTAATTTTGTGGAAAGCCACCAAATACCTTCATGCAAGTTCCCAAATTAAAAGTTAAAATACAATCCTCTGTTCCCCAAAAGTCATTTGCATCAGTTATCTATTGCAATATGGCAAACCACCCCAAAACTTAGTGGCTCAAAATAATAGCAATTTATGACTGTCTTGCAATTCTGAAGGTAGACTGGGTGATTCTTCTGTTCCACGTGGTGTTAGCTGGGGTCGCTCACACAGCTGCATTAATTTGGTAGCTGAGTAGCTGCTGGAAAACTAAGAAGACCTCATTCATGTGGCTAGGATTTGGTGCTGACTGTCAGCTGGGCAACTCAATTTTTCTCTGTGCAGCCTCTCTCTCCATACAGCGACTCATGTTCCAGGGCCTCTCTACATGGTTCTTCTCACCAGCAAGATTGCCTAGATTTCCCCACACCATGGCAGCTGGGTTCCAAGAGAGCAAGAGCCAAACTGCCACTCCCGCAAAACCAGGCCCAGAACTGGCTTGGCATCACTTTTTTTGCCTTCAGTATTCTATTGATCAAAGCAAGCCACAAGGTCAGCCCAGCTCAAGGAGATAGACTGCAACTCTTAATAGGAGTGGAATGCATATACAGGAAAATGAGGAATTGCTGTGCAGCTATCTTAGGAGACTATCTACTACATGCTAAGCACAATTTGAATTAAAATTCCTCTGAAGAAGAAAAGATATTTTTAAATAATAAGGTAACATATGTTTACTTGTTTGTTAACTCTTTGCTAGCGTAGGAAACAGACATTAAATGATACAAGGAAGAAATGGCAAGAAAAGTCTATTTTTATTTAATGCTATGATATTTAAAAATCAGGACAGCATGACATGCTTCCTTTATTCTAGTATTACTCAGTTCCATGATTAATAAAAATTGCTAAAAATACCACTGTCAGTAACTAATGAGAGTTACACTGCTATACTAGACCTTTCTCAGCTTGGCTTGCTTATAATCGGTCATATCCTATTTCAGTAAATACAGAGGTCCAGAACAGGCTCTATGGAAGGGAGTCAGAGCACTTTTCCCAAAACTGTAAATCAGGCCAGGAGTATCTATTACTATATTGATAGTTATATTAATACTTAATTAATACTTAACATTGTTTTCATCTACCAGTAATTATCTAAGTCTTGTCAGGGTATAGGCATGTTTGGAAAGAAAATGATGCTATCCAATCAATTCCCTGTTTTAAATATCATTTCAAATTTACAACCAAAGTACAAAGTTATTGTTTCCCCAATGTTTTCTAATGGCCAGAAGATAGAAAGAACAGAAAATTGAAAGAAAAATGGAGGGTCCCCCCCATCCCAAGAGGAAAAAGAATAAGAAGTTACATGCCTAAAGTACTCATCCTATACACTAAAATTGTGGCTATTCCCAATAGTCTTTCTCTTTAAAAGAGTTAACAGTATTTGGACTGTGGTGGGTTTAATTTAGGAAACCATAAATGGTGGAAATGCAAATGAAATAGGGAAGACTGACCTACAGCAGATTTGGAAGGGAGGAGTTTTGGAAACATCCAGATTGAGATGCCTGTTAGGAATCAAAATGGAGGAGGTCCCGTCATGGCACAGCAGAAATAAATCTGACTAGGAACCATAAGGTTGGTGTTCGATCTCTGACCTCGCTCAGTGGGTTAAGGATCTGGCATTGCTGTGAGCTGTGGTGTAGGTCACAGATGCAGGCTCAGATCTGGCATTGCTGTGGCTGTAGTATACGCTAGTGGCTACAGCTCTGATTAGACCTCTGGCTTGGGAACCTCCATATGCCCTAGGTGCAGTCCTTAAAAGTCAAAAAGACCAAAAAAACAGAAATCCAAATGGAGAAATAAAGTCAGTGGTTAAACACTGATGCCTGTAGTTCAGGCTCCAAGCTGAAGATAAAAGTTTGGGAGTTGTTTGCATCTACTTGGTATAATCAGCTATGAGAATGGATGCAATCACCAAGGGGGTGAGTGTGCTAGAATACTTCAGCAATCAGAGGAAAGGGAAAATAAAAGAATATCAGTTAATGATACTGAGAAGAACTGGCCTAGTGCAGAAAGATGAAAACCACAGAACCATGTGAAGAAAGTATATCTAGGAAGAAGGTGTGAGCAACTGTGTCATATGCTGTGAGAAGCCAAGTAAGATTGAGAATTGACCATTAAAAAACAAAGCAAAAACAAAATGAATTTTTTCACAAGCACAATGCCAAAGTGCCCTGTGAGACAGTATCTTATTATGCCCTAATAACCATATACATTTAAATTTTCTAGCCCCATATTCTTCAACTTGGGGTTAAGGGAAAAGCTATTAAGTAAACTGGTTTTCTGTCAGACACAAGTGAAAACGTTATTTTTCGATTCCCAAAATCAACATGGCATGACCATATGCCTTATGCTTAGTTACCTCAAAAACAACATTTCCTACAGTGCAGGACACAGCCTGATGTTGAGATCAGACCCAAGGCGCCAGTGCCCATCTGTTTGAAGTCTCCCTTTCCCTAGTCTTCCTTATCTACAGAAAATGATCTCAGTAAAAGAAAAGAAAAACTTAAAAAAAAGAGATAATACAATTCAAAAACCAACTATAAACTGAAAGAGCAATGTTGCCATGTTCTAAAGATTTCTTAAAAAGTTCCACAGAGAAAAAAAATTTAACATTGTCTTGAGTTCTTTAAGTATTTTTTCCCCCACCGGAATCATATAACAAGTCAATATAAAGATCTTGCATAAGGAATCACACACTCTCAAAAAAGAACTTTACCCACTGTCTGACACCTATGTGTTACATATGGCAAGTAAATAGCACACATTTAAGAATGTTACTGTTACATTAACAGGGCTGCAAGGATGATGGACTCTTAAAATGCTGTAGTAATTTACTTTTCTCAGGACAGGAAAAAAGGAAGAAAAAAAGGAAGAGATCAAAGTGATAAACTCTCTAGCATTTCATCACATTTCCCTTGATGCCATGATTTTCTACAAGCTCATGACACTATTATCTTGTCATCCATCTTCCAGCTACAAGAATAAAAGTGTTCATTACTCTACACATTAGCCATATTTCTAATGAAGCAGCATACAAATAGAATTGTATTTTCCTTATGATTGAGATTATGATTTCAGAGTTCTGTTCACACTGAAGCAAGACATACTTTAAGATTCTTTGAAAATTAAACATTCTAAATCAACAATGAGATAAGCATGGAATGCTAGTCCATGTGAGGCAAGACTGCAGGCACTGCAGTAAGCACAGCTTCTTTTACAAGGAGGTATGACCTCTGTGCAGTCATAAAAAAAAAACATATGAGCCTATAAGTAACAATAAAGATCTAGGTAATATTAGCACCAAGTTAGTGATACTAAACATAAATATTATGGAACCTTTGGGCTACAAACAATGACTCCAGAGGGATGAAGTCTAGACAATCTCCAAAAGCCAGTAGGTCTTATCCAGGGCCTTTCAGAAGGAGTTGGCATTGAACCTTGAGGGAGAGACAGAATGCAATATGGACAAAGGCACAGAGATTCTGGCTCAATGACTAGATACGACCAGATAGAGTGGAAAATCCAAACTGTAAGGAAATAAATGGTCACGCACAAAGGACTGTACCAGTGCTGTTCTTTCCCTCTCGTTTCTCTCTTCTTCTCCCCCTGTCCCATACCACCTTCTGCCCAGGTTTGAATTAACCATGACCTTTGGAGTCAGAGAAATTTGAATCCCAACTATACTTCTCAGTGCCTGTATAACCTGAGAAAGTAATTTAACTATCTGGGCCTCAGTTTTCTTCCATGTGAATGATGGTAAATATCTTTATTTTTTAAAGTCTTATATTTTTGAATTTAATAGTAACATCTAGTGCTGTGTTAGGCACTATGCTTTGATAATTTGCACTGTCTCATTTAATATTTATTTAATTCTCAGCTACACTCAGGATACATACTATTCCCTTTGTGCACTGATAAAATTGATAAGAAGATCAGATTATTTGGTCCAAATCATACCGACAAACATTGGCAAAGTAAGGAAGAATCAGAGGGGTTGCTAACCCCAAAGTCCTCATTCTTAGTCTTTTTTTTTTTTTTTGTCTTTTTTGCTATTTCTTTGGGTGGCTCCCGCGGCATATGGAGATTCCCAGGCTAGGGTGGAATCGGAGCTGTAGCCACCGGCCTACGCCAGAGCCACAGCAACGCGGGATCCGAGCCGCATCTGCAACCTACACCACACCTCACGGCAATGCCGGATCGTTAACCCACTGAGCACGGGCAGGGATCGAATCCGCAACCTCATGGTTCCTAGTGGGATTCGTTAACCACTGCGCCCCGACGGGAACTCCATTCTTAGCCATTCTGACACACTAGATATAACAGATGTCAAGACTTTAATACAATTCCTACAGATGTACTTGCTATTGATAATATCATTACTGTCCAAAATTCTGTAAGATGGTTTTTATTTTTTTTTCTTGCTATTATCATATTATTACAAATGAGAAAACTGAAATCCAGAGATTTTAACTTTTCCCAGATGGCATTTCTGGTAACTGACAGAACAAAAATAGACTGAAATCTGATTAGCAAAATTCTTAGATTTCAAGCTGAGAAGTTTGTCCATTTTTCTCCATTAACAGACCACCATTGCAGTTTTTTTTTTAATGTAGCAATAGAATAATAAAGGCATTCCTTTAGGAAGGTTAATCGATCCTGAAGGTTTTACTTAATATTTCCCTTATAGAATCAAAATTTTCTGTCTTTGGACCTCTTCTGTAGCCCACAAATGCCTATATCACTTTATTGTATATGTTGGACATAGTTCTTCCCTCTAGTCTTGACTAGGAATTCCTTAAGAGGAAAAACTCATTCCCTGTATATTTTTGTGTATCTAGAGCTTAGCACAAATGCCCCAAATTTGGTGCAGACGTATTTGATGGGTAAATGAATGGATGAATGAGATATTATAAATTCAAATGGAAGCACTTTTAGGAGTCCACATAGGAGCTTCAGAGACTTATGAACCCCACTGAAGTTTATATAAAATGTGGACTGTTTATACTTAAGTGCATTTGCAAGAAAGATCTTCCACAGTTCTTGCCAATTGTTCAGAAAAGTCCAGGACCTTGTAAATATTAGGTGCCATTAGACTCAAAGTAGGGAGACCAGTTAAAAGTAATTTAACTTGTACAGAAAAAAAAAAGTTAAAAAGGACAAAACTAGTGGTATTGCAATAGACGTGGAAAGAGTAACACAGTAAATGATATTCCATAAGTCTACAGAATTTGACACCAAGAACCAGTAGACATTAGGTCTAGCATTAAACATATAATACTGTGTGGTGTCATTGTAATGGTTAGTTCCAGTGATACGGCAGAGATATAACTTTCCCAGCTATCTAATATCTTTCATGAAATGTTAGAAAGTCTTTAGAAATAAAAAAAAATGCATGTATCACATTCTTACAATCCTCTGGTAACAATCTTTTTGCAAGTTATATTCTATAAATGTTTATCAAATTCTGATATATGTGAAAAAGTAGAAAGTAGAGGCACAGAGAAAAGGGGTTGATATTGTCTCTCTTTTTGCTAGAAAACTGGATAAATCTTACTTTAATGAGAAGAAGCCCAGAGTATACTTCAAAAATCACTAATATGATGTGGATTGAACCATACACAATAGCTTCTCCAATGAGACTGAAGGGGTATATTTGTCTCAAAGTACTGTAAGTTTGAGATAAATTATTCTGTGTTCTTGGTCTTATTTCCCTTCCTATTTTCAGTATTTTTATATGAATTATATTAAGTTTTAAAGAGTATTCAATGAAAATTCAGAGAGAGGGCTCCAAAGAGGAGCCAGAATATGTTTGGAAAAAATAAGGGCCAGTCAAACTTGCTGCTGGCTAGAGGGTTACAGTGATAGCTACTCAAGGATTTCAAGCTGTAGCATTTGTAGTGAGAGATATTTTCACTACTTTCTCTCTAGGTGACTGCCAATACAGATGGACATTTGCTGTTGTGTTTTAGTTCTGGCTTTAGATTAACTAATGGAAGTATTCTGAAAGTTATCATGTATGTTGAATGTATGTGAAAGAACTCATTCAAAGTCAAAGACAAAGGAAAGCTTATAAAAATATTTCACATCTTTGTGAACTAACAAAGAATGAAAACAAGATAGTGTATGTATGTACAGTCACAGGCATCTGTACTCTTGATCCAGAAGCAACCACTAGTGGCTCAGAGTGTTGGTCCTGCAGAATAATAGGGAATAAATGTTGCCTTGGAAAGAAGATGTGACAAAGTCAGAGTTATTGCTGGAAATTAGGGATTGGAGTATTGTAACTCCCACAACTTGTTCTTGAGGTGAGTCTAGCACCAGGCCAAGGAAGGCAAGAGAAGAACAGTTCAGCCTCATCGAAGTCAAGGCAAGTCTCCCTAGAGTCAGTAGCTAGATCTGCACTATTGGTACTAGACAGTGACAGTCAGTACTATTATGAGGCTTGATCTGGCCTAGGACACCAGAAGGCTGGTAGGAAACAACTACGAAAATAAAAGACTATAAGAGGTGATCCAGAAGTAGAGGAACAGGAAAAAAAAAAATTCATCTTACCAAACAAAATTCCAGAATCTCATGAAGATGTCTAATGCCAGAAAAAAGTCAAAAATCGGGTGATAAATTCACTCAAAATTAATTTTATCAAATAGTGTAGCAAAAACTGTCTTTTGAAAAAATGGTACATAATTAAGGAGTATTAAAGAAACGCATGAAAAAAATGAAGAAACTATGAAACAAGAGTCAAAAACATTTAGACCCAACTCTGAGGAAATTGCCCAGAATGCTGCATAAAGGGACAAAGACATTGTTTTTTAAAGAAAGAAGAGTCTGGAGTTCCTTTGTGGCCCATCAGGTTAAGGATCCAGTTTTGTCAGTACAGAGTGTCTGGCCTCTGCTGTGGCACGAGTTCGATCCCTGTCCTAGGAACTTCCACATGACATGTGTGGCAAAAATAAATAAATAATAAAAGAAAGAATAGTCAAGAAATATGGAAGATATATTGAGAATCTCCAAAATATACATAAGAGGAGTTCCAGAAGAAAGGAAACAGAAGCAGAAATATTTGAAAAAAGCAATGGCTAAGAATTTTGCAAATATGAAGAACATGTTTTGTCAAATCAAAAACATATATTGTCAAAACAAATCAGGAGTAAAAACGTATCCAGGTAATACATTCGACATTTTTTCCTGTATTATTATTTATATTTTTAAATCTCTCACACATTATTTATTTCCCTACACTTAATTCTCTTGTCCTTCTCTGATTAATCTCCTGCACTGAGTTGAATGTTATTCTTATTTTACTATATTGTGGGCAAATACTATTATTTCACTTATGTTTTAGTCCATAAGGACAGAGACTATGTACTCTTTTTCACAGCTCTAACTCCAGCACCTGGAAAAATCTGGTACCTAGTTCTAGTGCTCAATAATAATTAATAGTTGAAAGAGTAAATGCTCTAAGAAATTAAGTGGCTTCCCTACATTTGACCCCTAATAAATGATAGAGCTAAATGCTTATTGTAGACTGTTGACTCAATTTTTTCCACTGTACAGCATGGGAACCAAGTTATACATACATGTATACATAATTTTCCCTTCCATTGTTTTGTTGCTATGTAAGTATCTAGACATAGTTCTCAATGCTACACTGCAGGACCTCATTGTAAATCCATTCCAAGAGCAGTAGTTTGCATCTGTTAACCCCAAGCTTCCAATCTCTCCCACTCCGTCGCTCTCCACCTGGGCAGCCACAAGTCTATTCTCCAAGTCCATGGTTTTCTTTTCCGTGGAAAGTTTCATTTATGCCATATATTAGATTCCAGTTATGTGATATCATATGGTATTTGTCTTTCTCTTTCTGACTTACTTCACTCAGTATGAGAGTCTCTAGTTCCATCCATGTTGCTGCAAATGGCATTATTTTGTTGTTTTATATGGCTGAGTAGTATTCCTTTGTGTATATATTCCACATCTTCCTAATCCAATTGTCTGTGGATGGACATTTGGGTTGTTTCCATGTCTTGGCTATTGCGAATAGTGCTGCAATGAACATGCGGGTGCCTGTGTCCTTTTTCAGGAAAGTTTTGTCTGGATGTATGCCCAAGAGTGGGATTGCTGGGTCATACGGTAGTTCTATGTATAGATTTCTAATCAAATCCTTAAGTATTCTTTCTACATCCCTTTCATCCATTTCTTGGCTGATGGTTTCTTTCAGATCAATGTTATAATTAACCCTGCTTTTTTTTTCTTTTTTGGCTCTTTATTTTGTCATTAAATACGTTGTTACCAGTCACAAATTTACATAATCCTCAAATTTACTGCACATACTTTTATATCGATATACAAGTTACTGGGACAAATATATATCAGAAATAGGAAAGTCAAGAAAAATGATGATTTGAGGAGGTAAGTGCAACTAAACAAATATTTTTAAGGCATATATGCAAATCACATTGCTAGGTACAGCCCTCAAAGATATTATACAGTATATTAGAAAAGTATATTATACATATATAAACATGACAGAGGATGATACTTGGGATAAATAATATGCTTAAACATTCTAAAAAGGAAAGATGATATTTTTGGGGGGGAGGTATAGTTGACTACTGTGAGAACATTGGAAGGGTAGCTGTATATTGACAGAAGGATATGGAAGTAGATAGAATTTCAGTTCAAGAAAAAGAATGAACAAATGGAAACAGAAAAATATGAGAATATTTAAAAAGCAGCAATCTCTTAACTTGGTCTTCAGGATAGGATGTGTTGAAAAATAACAAAGAAGAAAAGGTTGGAGCTATGGCTTGAGGATATATAGAGCCTTGAATGTCATACTGGAGACCTTGTATATAATTTAGTAGGCAACAAGGAACCATTAAAATTTTTTTAAAGAGAAACTGTATTATGTCAAAGATATGCTTTTTGAAGTTTGAATATGATGAGTTAGTACTTATACCCATGAATTTAAGATTTGGCAGAATATCTAGAGGGAAATGCATAGTTGGAAATGAAAGATGGCACTCAGGAGAGGTGCTGGAGCTAGAGACGAAGATTAACATCTTGGGAGTGAATAGGGACAAAGACAAATGTAAAACACATTAGGCAGCTGTTCAAGGATCCAGTCAATGAGCTTGGGGTAGTCAGCAATGATGAGTGCTTCATTAAGTCAAGAGGAAACAAGGTTAAGAAAAAAAACCCTGAATTTGGCCTTTAGAGAATGTTCTTCAATGATAAATATCAGTACCAGTGGAATAGTGAGGGCAGAAGCCTGAATGGTAGAGATAATAATTTAAACTGTAAAATAGGAGAAAAAGCTAATGACCTATAGGAAAGTTTGGTAGTAAAAGGTTACCAGTAGAGAATTGAGTGGGGTTACTTAGGATAATGGAATCCTGAGCATTCTTTTGAAATGGCAGGAAGAATTAGGGCTCTTCTCTTTATGCTAATGTCATAAACACTCTAAGTACTCACTTTTCCTTCTTTCAATGTCAATTTACTTGTCATTCCTCCATGCTAGACTATAAGTTAATTAAGGGCAGATGCTATGTCTTATTTACCATTGTTTTCCCAGCAACTAACCCACTGCCTAACACACAGAAGACACATAAAATACAAATATTCTAAGATTCAAGAAAAGGTTTAAAGATGGTATAAGGGAAAATTAAATTGGTATGACAACGTCCTGGAAGATGTATGAAGGATTAGGAGGAGAAACAGGATGAATGTTTAAACTTGAATGATAATAGTGGCTTATTATCTAATGAACCATAATGGTTTATTTGAAGAATTAAGAGAGTCACATTATAAAATTTTTGGTATAGAGAATGAATACTAGTCCCATATAGGTAGTATATATTCTTTCTAAAGCAGAACACAGGCAATCTAAGACGTTTGTCATTGTACCAGAAGTGTTCTGTTTTCAGCTTTGAAATACCCATTCAAAAAAGTGTGTGTCAACTTAGAATAGATGTACAAGGAGATCCTGCTGAATAGCATTGAGAACTTTGTCTAGATACTCATGTTGCAACAGAACAAAGGGTGGGGAAAAAATGTAATTGTAATGTATACATGTAAGGATAACTTGATCCCCTTGCTGTACAGTGGGAAAAAAAAAAAGTGTGTGTGATGCTAAGGAGTATTTTAAATAATAAATAAATAAATTTGAAAAATAGAGCAAGAAAAACTAATCCCGATTCAAGGAGAAAAACCTGGTAGTTTAAGAAATCTTCGATGAACAGAAAAAGGAAGAAAGTCAAGTGGCACAGAAGCTATAAATGAAATTCAAGACAATATTCACCATCTCTGTACTATCTCCGCTGCCCCCTTTATTTGGTTGGTTGGTTTGAGGGTTTTGTTTTTGACAAGTATTTCTAGCCCTATGAGAATAAATAAGCCAAGATATGTGTCCATATTTCAAATCCACATGAGCTTCCAGGTTGCTCTATGGTACCAGTTGGAGGCTACATTTTTAGAACTTGAGAAAAAGAGGAATAAAGGCATCACTGTACCTGCCAAGAATAGACTTGGTCTCCAAAGTAGTCACATGGTGAGAACTTGTCTCTTGAAGGGTCTGGAGATAGAGTCTATATTGATGTCCAACAGTTTTATGTGAGGTCAAAATGACCGAAGTTGGCAACGTTTTCTATGCCAACTTATCCAGGTGAATAGACCTCAGAAAAATAATTTTTATAGAAGATACTTCTAATTTCAGTTTCTAAAATTTCAAATGTGAATGGGATTGAAGGAGGTGATAGCAATGAACAAAGAAAGCTGTAAGGAAGTAACAGTATTTCTCCTGATTTCCCAATTAAGTGAGAGACTCCATAAAAGGAAAACGAATAAGCTTATGCCCATTAGATATGCAGTTACCTTCTGAATTCATTCAGCTGCAGCAACTGAACTTCAGATGGGAGGTGATTTGCCTAAACAGGCACACACAGTGAGCTAATGACAGTGTCAGGATCAGAATTGTATCATCCCTGAATTTTCAGTCTGTTTTTGAGTCTCGAGCCATTAGACTCATTATTTTCTCTCCAATTTATCTAGAGATATTTTGATTGCACTTACGCTGTATTTCTGTTTAATGTTTCTCTGTCCACCCAAGCAGTCTGTCTTTTAAAACCTTGATGGCCCTCATCAGTATCTCTCCTTCTCAGTGTGATGCTATCCTCTCCACAGCCCTCCCAGTGGGCTTAGTCACAGCTCTATAGGGATTTTCAGCTTTTGAAGAAGAAGGTGATTTCTCATGCAAAGGCAAACCATTACATTGGTTTCATACATCCCTGGAGCACTAATCACCTTACAGTTCTGGTCCCAGAAGAAGAGATGTGTTTCTCTAGTCCTAGCATCAAAATTATCCTTTCGGTAACTTTTAATGCTGTTGAAGAAATAAAACTTCACAATAGGGGAAACTATGAAATAATACACCAGTACTACCACAGAAATTTTCCACAGTAAGTACGAAATTTGCTTTTATTTCTTTTAATTTCATAAAATATTCTGCAAACACTAATGATAGTCCCTCATTCCCTCTCTGAAAATTAATCCTTTCTTATAAGAGAAAAAAAAATACTGAAACAAGGAGAATGCTTTGATATGATTTATTCAAGCCAGATCATTTGCATATAGGCATACCAAACTACTTTGCAGAACTCAGAATCATAAATCAAATGGCCAAGCAAGGCACTGAAAAGTGATCTAGTCCAAATCTCTCCCTTCAGGCAACAGAAGGACTCAAATCACCTCAGATAGAATTTTTTAAATGACCTTTAAAGAAAAAGATATCTTCCTTCTAATATTTAGTAATGCTGGGAAGGGGAGTTCCCGTCGTGACGCAGTGGTTAACGAATCCGACTAGGAACCATGAGGTCGCGGGTTTGGTCCCTGCCCTTGCTCAGTGGGTTAACTATCCGGCGGCATTGCCGTGAGCTGTGGTGTAGGTTGCAGATGCGGCTCGGATCCCGCGTTGCTGTGGCTCTGGCGAAGGTCGGTGGCTGCAGCTCTGATTCGACCCCTAGCCTGGGAACCTCCACATGCCGCGGGAGCCACCCAAAGAAATAGCAAAAAAGACAAAAAAATAATAATAATAATGCTGGGAAGGAAGGAAGGAGGGAGGAAAGGAAGGGAAGAAAGAAAGAAGGAAAAAAAAGAACCCTCCTTTATATCTAACCAAAATGTCTAAAGGAGCAGTAGTAAAGTAGCATAAGAGTTTTGTTTTATTTCATAACATATCACTAATTTCATAATGACATATTTGAAAACTATGGTGGGAAAAGTAAACTGCATATATATAACATATAATTCACAATTTATATAGCTTTATATTTCCAAATATTTAATACTGGCTCTTAAAAATAATACATCATTCGTTAGGGTGATATACACAAACAGCATGAACTAAACTTCCTACACAACATGCTGTTACATAAAATCTGGAGGAAGTAATTCTAGAGGCAACTTTGTATCTTAGAAATAGTTATATTTAGTGGTAAAAGCAAAATCTGAATTAATTTAAATAAAAAATTGAACTGAGTGATAAGAATAATTTTCTCTCCATCATGTTAGACTTGGACAATATTCCCTTTTAAAAAGATTATGTAAGTGAATTATAGTTTCTAAAAAGAGCATTATGTTTTCACAAAGATGTTTTCTACAGAGACTGAAGTTTCAGTAGGCAATTATTTTAATATTTTTTCTTAACTTTAAATCTCTTTGAGTTTATATTTCTTGTATTTACAGTTTAGCTTCCAGATCTGCACATTCCAGAGTCAGTACTATTTTTCTAAAGTCACTAATAGTTTTCTTGTTACAATACGATGTACCTTTTATTAAAATTGCCTGCCCATGCCTGTGCCATTATTTCCAAAGTTGCTCTGGAAAATGGATGTAGAGAAGTGAGAAGGCTGGCGACAGAGTTCATGGCTTTCTAAGAAACATTTATTTAAGACTTCAGAGGACTTTAAAGTTCCTATGGGGCATTTATTTACCATTGAAAAGAAGAATCAGAGCAATTTCTAAGTCACAGTACACATGAGTTGTTTGTTCAAGGACCGTCTCTAGATTTTGTTATAGTCTAGAATCTTACATGCGATCTTTACCTGGATACACAGAACCCCCAAGGGGACTTTGAATAAAATTCAGGGGTTCAGTGAATGCAGATTGGAAAAATCATTTTCAATGACCTCTATCTGAAAATTATTACTTCCTAAAATTATAAGGCAATGAACTACAATAGTATTAAAGTCCTGATGACTTTGTTATCAATACCAGTCATAGATATTTTGATATTGCAATATGGTTGTTGCATATATTCTAAAATATATGCTTCATTAATGTTCATCTTTACCTTAACATAGGGTAGTTATGTATGCCAGTAGAGTAGGGGGGTCCCCAGAGAAAAGGAATAGGGCATGGCTTTCTTGATAAGTAGCCATTTTAGACCTAAGGCACTTTGTGATCTAGCCTAGCTGCAACACTTGCTCTTTCACAGGTCTTAGTAAGTGATTATCTTATGGGAATAAAGGAATACAGGAACAAAGGAAAAGCAATCAAGAAACAATAGTGCAAAGATAAAACAGAGTCCTGGTTCTTCCTCAAGTCCTTGCCATTGCCCCAACTCAACCTCCAATCTGATATATAAATTTAGAGAATTCTGCAAGAACTAAGGCCTCCACCCAGGTGGAGAATGGAGACTACAATGCCAAGACCTCATATTGGTCAGTGGGAACTTAAGGAATAATGGTATTGAACTTTTCTGACCCGCATGACTTCAGTCAACTAAAACTTGGACTCAGAGTTCCTATTGTGGCTCAGCAGTAAGTAACCTTACTAGTATCCATGAAGACAAGGGTCCATCCCTGACCCCCCTCAGTGGGTTAAGGATCTGGTGTTGTTGTGAGCTGTGGTATAGGTCACAGAGGTGGCTCAGATCCCACATTGCTGTGGCTGTGGCATAGGCCAGCAGCTGCAGCTCAGATTCAACCCCTAGCCTGGGAAGTTCCATAGGCTACAGGTACAGTCTTAAAAATAAATAAATAAATAAACAAAGCTTGGACTTTATCAAACTTTGCCCTAATTCTAGGCTGAATTCTCCTCCATTTAAGTCCCTTGATGAATATGCATACATCACCCAAGCCATTCATGACTGTGCATGTACCCTTAGCTTGAAATTTCCCCAGTTCTCTTGTTCTGGGAGACAATGCTTTGGAAAAAAATCTGTGGTGTCCTCCTTACTTGCTACAATCCTTTCTCCCTATCTTTGGCTTGGCTGTGTCTTTTGGCTCAACATGCACCAAGACAGTTTTGACTAACAGTTATTATTATTAAATCCACAATTTTAAAATATTTTTATAACATTTAAACATAATTTCTTTCCTTTGTAATCATATGTGTTTTGCCTCATGCATTTAAAAAGTATTCTATTAAAACAGGAACAGCTTTGTGAACCTGCTCCCCAGTAAAACTGGTGAAAATTATTTTTAGAAAACAATTATTCATAGACTCTGGAAATGATGGTACTAAGTACAAACTATTTTTTCTAATCAATTCAATAAAATCTATGAAAATTAAGTAAACAAGATAAGAATTTGAATCAAGACTACTCCTTCCCTCTCTTCTCTTGCAAAGCAGAAACTCCACTCCCAACTGCTATAGTCTAGAACACAGGACTTCTCTCCCTCAGCTCCCCATCAGAGAGTTCTCTTCCCATAAGGAGCAGGACTTCAGTTCTCAGCTGACTTCAGTTCTCTCTCCTGTTCTCAGCTGCCTGATGCTGAAGTTCTCCCTACTGAGAGGTAAGAGCTCCCTTTTTCTGTCAAAACCCCACTCAAGGAATGGAGGCTCTGCCTTGGCTATATCACACTGAAAATACTAGGATCCTAACAGCTCTTTCTTCTACTCATGAGGTAATGACTCCACATCAGGAAAACAAACCAAGAGGACCTCAGGATGCTAACCTTCCTCCACTGAGTACTCAGGTCCTAAAAAAAGGATGTCACCCAGAGAGAAGCTTTCCATTGCCCCAACTCAACCTAGAGAGCCCTAGGTCAGAGATTTTGCCTGTGGGGGGAAAGCAGACCGTTAAAAACAAACAAACAAACAACAACAAGAACAAAATCCTAATCTATCTCAAAGCCCTAAGAGCACTCTCAAGAAGAGCAGAGACTGTGATGAAAGGATATAATGAAGATATAACCCAGATGGTAAACTGGCTAATTTGCAGTAGAGACCTAGGATAGGAAATACCAAGCACTGATCTTAGGAAATATAAAGGAGCCATAATTTGATTGGATTCATTTCTGTAGGAATTTATGACTCAAGGACATTGCTGAAAAGGATAGAGCAATCAGTCACTAATTAGTGAAGTTTAACAACTGGGTGTTTAGGGAAAAGAGTGAATAAGAGTCCTACCAAGGCCACTATCATCCCAGAATGAATGTTGGCATACCCAAAGCTGCACCTTTCTGAGATGCAATATCAGAGATGTAACACTGGGGGCGTCGAGGAAAGGAAAATAGACTATTTAAATAATCCTGGCAGTTGTTTAAAAGGAAAACAAGCAAATAACAAGAAGAAGTGGGGGGAGGTGGAACCCCAAATTTGCTACAATGTATGAAAAGAAATTTCCAACAAAAGAAATCATGAGTCATGGAAAGTATACACCCAAAAAAGGGCTGTCAAAAGAAGGTGCCCTTGAGACTGTCAAAGTGAAAGATGTCAGATTTAAAAGAAAAAATATTTCAAAGCAACTGTTATAAATACGTTCATAGAACTGCAGGAAAGAATGACTAAAGAAGTAAAGAAGAAGATGATGGCAATAGCCCATTAAATAGAGAATATCAATTAAGGGGTACAAATTAGAGAAAAAAATGGAAATTCTGGTATAGAAAAGTATAATAACTGACAAAAAATTGCTATAGGGGCTCAATAGTAGATTTGAACTGGCAGAGGAAAAAATTAGTGAACTTGAAGATAGATTGGTAAAGATTATGCAAAATAAATATCAGAGAGAAAAAAAATAATGAAGAAAAGTGAATGGAGCCTCAAAGAAATGAGTACCACTAAGCACACCAACACACTCATTGATGGAAGTATCAGCAGGAGACAAGAAAGCAGAGATGAGAAAATATATCCAAAGAAATAACAGCTGAACAGTTCCCAAATTTATTGAAAAGTAATAACTTTTCAGGGAACAAAAGGTTTTATTTCTTTCTAAGTAAGAAAACGCAAATACATTACAGTAAAAATGCTGAAAATGAAAAACAAGGAGAAAAATCTTAAAAATCAGCAAGAAAAAAACTTATTTTGAGAAGTTCAGGAACTAGACTGCCACAGTAGCCAATGGCACAAAACAAATAGAAGAACCTCAGGTATAGTCATCTAGAGTAAAATAATTGCACACAGGACACAATGGGAAGTGGGGAAAATCCCAGTTTCCCCCATTTTCCAATTGGGGGAAATCCCAGCATTATCAAAATGCTGCAGAAGAAAAACTATCCATAAACAAAACAAAAGGGGAGGGAGAGATGCTGGGTTAAACAAAATTAAGTAGATTTTGTTACTACAAGATTTGTCATAAGTTTTAGAATGTCAATTGTGACCCTCAACATATGGGTAAAACACATAATTTCCCAAATTACTTTGACCATAAACACATTTTTTGGAATACTGCTCAAGGCTCAAGGTTTGAAGAGCATTTTGGAAAACACTGACCTGCAGTTAATAAAAGTGAGTGGTATTCCCACTTTCCCCTTAGCAAATTTGTCGGCAGACCATGCAAGTGAGACAGTATTCAAAGGAAGGTCAGGAGAGGACAGCAGGTCTGCATGCAATGGAAAAGTGATGAAGAATCTGATCTATCTTAATGATTAATTGAAATTGTTTCCCCCTTTTCCCTTTAAAAACTGTCATGGCTGAGCAGAATCTTTGGAGTTGGTCTCAAGAGTCCAACTTCTCCCAGATTGTTGGCTTTACTCAAAAAAGCACCTTTCCTTTGTACCAACACTTGCCTATTGATTGTTGACTTTTAAGCAGCAAACAGCCAATAGTGAGTTTAATAAACTAAATGAATCTGTAGAATACACAAAATCATTTACAAACTGTTTCCTAAATTAAAACAAAACCTTCAAAGATTTAAAAAAAAATGTGAGAGGTACTAATAACTGCTGCAATCAACTGACATCTCTGCTTCCTATATATCTATATCAGGCACTACTTTCTCTTGAGGGCATCCATAATAGACAACTAGTCATATTTTCAAGGACATTCTAGGTCAAATGCTGTCTAAGGTTCCTGGTAATGCTGCTTGCAAAGGCCCTCAAATTTAAGTCACCCTCAGGGGTGCCTATGCCCAAGCCTGTCTTTTTTGATTTGGGGATCATATTCTGTTAAAAATCTTTAGACTTTACATTAATGAGTGCAGAAAAGGACAACCACTGCTAACGGGCTTCTATGCATGGAAAATTCCTCCCCATTCCTGTTTCTAGTCTTAGGTACTGGTTTATAATAACAGCCTATCAAAATGTTGCATGCAGCTTCAAAAAACGTAGTCATCATCTGAGAGCTATACTTAACATCAAATGCCAAGGCAGATTTATCAGCAGCTGAGGCCTGGAGCACAGCCAGTTCACGGCACTGAAGATTTGCTCACTGCAACTCACCATAAGAGGGTGTATATTAGAGGAGGATAGACTCAAGCCAGATATCAAGAGCTATGGCTCAGCAACTTGAATCAGGGTGACAGCAAACAAGGAGACTGGAGGAGCTATAAAGGCACATGAAGACAACTTTAAGAAATATAATATTGCTGTTTCCTGTCAGAAAATAGCAACAGCATTGCATAGGCCAACCTTAGTGTACTAGGTGAAGTGGCTTTTTTTTTTTTTAACAAAAAGTGTTACAGCTACTAAGAGAAACTGTGACTCCTAAAAACAATTAAATACTATTTAAGATGCAAATAGACATACAAAGAGATGAAAACTCACTATACCTTAGTCTAACCAAGTGTATCACCAAATAGAAATATTCTGCATAGAAAACATGGTTCCTACATGGTCATTGACCTTTGCTTTTCTAATCCCCTAATCCCTCTAACAGTTGTGCAAACTTGTAGATCTGGGAATTGAATCCCATCCTGCCTAAAATACTTAGAATGGTTTCTGTTTTCCTGATCAGAATAATCAAATTGCATTTTTTTCTATTTCAAATGCCATGGACAATCGACAAAATGATTGCAGGGACAGGATTTTACTTTCCTGGAAAGTTGTGCTCAAGTTAGCATTAAATACTGACTTTTTAGTAGATTAATGAAAGGATAGAGTAGAAGTCTATCCTAGCTATGGTGGCCTTCCTATGAGCAGGCCTCTTTCTCAGTAGAAAAAGGAGCAAGTGGGGGGAAAACCTACTGCATGAATAAAATAAAACCTGGAGATAATTACCAACAGCAACAAGCCAATCTCAAGGATCAAGAACAATTCTGGAAAACAAAGGGGTAAGCAGGAAGATAAGCATCATAGATAAAGAATATCTTAAGCTAAAATAGTACCAATGGGTAATCAGAAATCCAAGGATCACACCAAGAATCTGCAAATATTAGAAGATCTTTCATACTGACCTTTTTTTAAAATGTTAATGTCTCGTTTTTGCAGATTCAGAAATACAACCATTTACATATAGGGCTGATGGGAATACAAATTGCTACAGTGTTTCAGCAGAGCTATTTGGTGATATGTTTTAAACATTTAAAAATATTCAGGGTTTTGATCATGTATTTCTACTTCTAGAAAATTTTTTGACCAAAATCAAATTTCATCTAAAGGAAAAGCCTGTAAGTGCCTAAAGGATAGTTGGAAGAACAGTCTACAGAGTACCAACAGATTCTATCTGGGTATTGAGGAAGCAAGTAGATTTTTATTTTCTATTTTTCTCTTCTATATTGTCTTTATAATCCTCTCTGATAAACATATTAATTCTATAATACATAAATATACCTATCTAACGATTGAAAAGGCAATAGAGTGAAAATACACACAGGTGTCAGGAAATGATCATAGTTCTATGTCTCTTGTAAATTAGTCTGTGGTTTCAAGAAGGCAAGAGTTAATTTTAGGGGTATTGCTTCAGACCCTACAGTTAGGAACTGATAAAGGAAGACTACTAATCAAAGTGGCACACACAGCAACAGAAGAGCAATAATCTCTATTAGGGGAAAAAAAATCCAAAGCCAATAAACCTCACCCTAATACAAATACAGCCTCCAATCTCTGACTTTCATTAAATAATATACATAGGGAGATTTAGATAAAGTGGAAGTGAAAGCAGCTCTTTTGCCCCTTTCCTGTTTGCCCATTTCTATTCCCCACTAACTTAAAAGAACCTAATTATAGGAATGAGATCCCTAAGCAGTTGAAGCTAACTCCTGACTTACGCTCTCCAGAGGCCCACCATGCCTTGTCTAACCTGTTGATAAGAAGACTAGCTCTCTCCCTCTAACAGTCACCCTAAGCAATCCTGTAGGCACATCACTCAGGCAAAATTAACATGTGAAGAGAGAGCCAGCCAGTCTGCACCCGACAGAGAAGGATGCAGAACCCAACATCCTGCCTTAATGATTTACTGAGATTCTTCCCTCTCCATTTCTCCCTTTAAAAACTCTCAAGGGAGTTTCCTGGTGGCCTAGAAGTTGAGGATTCAATGTTGCCACTGCTGTGGCTCAGGTTCAGTCTCAGGCCTGGGAACTTCCACATGCTGTGGGTGCAGCGGGAGAAAAAAAAAAAGCAAAAAACTGTCATGGTTAAAAAGGATCTTTGGAGTTTGTCTCTGGACATGAGTCCACCTTCTCCCTAGATTGCTGGCTTTTCTGATTAAACTACCTCCCTTTTCTACTGACACCTACCCCTTGAATTATTGGCATGTGATCAGTGTGCAGCCAAACCTGCATTCAGTTACAGAAGGGAACAGCATGATACAGACTAGGAATAGAAGAGAGTAAACATTATCTTTGCTTTTCCTGCTCTTTCAGGCTTTCAAAGCACTTGACATTTCATCCATTATACCTTCCAGCAAGGTCAGGAAAGTTGTTCTAAGAAATCAAGGAAAACTTCAGAAACAGAATAATGATAATTTTTTTAATTTGGTGAAATTTTTCCTAATAGTCTGTGAGATCCAGGAGGATAGAGGCCAAGTCTCAGCTGTCTTTGTATTTTCAATACTTAGCACAGTATATGTCTCAAAGTTTGATGAATGGATGAAGGAATGAATGAACAAGCAAAAATTTGAATCTTTTCAGTAAGTCTCTAAAACCATCCCGTTTTATTCAGAAAATTTCCAGTAACAAATCAAGCCAAATGTCTTTGGAATAATATGCGAACATACAAAATAAACATAAGAATCTTCACTACTTCATTTTTATTGGTACTTGGGCTAAATTTAGCTCCTGTCCTCATTCATCAGGCTCCTAACACATCTATAAAAAAGATACTGGTTGCCACACTTCTCTAGGTATTTCAGGGCCTTGTGCTTTATGATTGAATCATTGAGAAGAAACATTTAGGTAGTTGACCCACAGTGAATTTAACAAGAGCTTGACATGCATCAGCAGTATCAAAGCCGACTCATACACAGATGAAATTTGTGCTGACTGGGTGACAGCCTTTATTTCGGGACAGTGAGGGGCTTGAGGCCCTTTATTGTGAATGAGAATGACAGCACTCCAGAAAGATCTGATGCAAATTCCTTGACAGGTTATATAGTCACATACAAAAGTATTCTTGCTGCTGTCACACACCATCACTTTTCTTAAATGTCAAACCTGTATTACATTGAATAAAAAACTAAGGAAAATTCTAATCCTGATTGCATCTGAAATAACAAATTAAAAATTACTTCAGCCCCAAACCCAGACTATGATAAAAGAAAAACAACTGGTAACTTCTGCTGTTCTCATACTTATGGTTTAAAACACAATTGGATTATTTTATTAGAATATATGTTAATTTAATCATTTCAATTATTTAGCAAATATTTAAATGATTCCAATGAATACATATGGGTGTGTTCCGTTGTTTCCAAGAAAATTCATTCAAGGTCAAATTGATTCTGGAAGGCAGCAGTGCTCACCACTACCCACCAATGCCACTAAATTCATTCTAGATTGAGTAAATTCAGTCATCTCCTTTCTAGTTTCCTGCCTTCATTTTTTACAAAACTTGTTTCTCAGTCTAGCCCTTCTATGAGCTAAATGCTCCTACTATAGTCTTCACACTTCCATGTTTATATAGACTTCTGTTTAGTGTCTTCTGTTGGACTTTCTTGGCCCTATGTTCTGCCCACCTACCTGTTGGGACACTTATCTGTTACATACTTAATAATACTAAAAGCACTCACTTATTGAGCATAACCATGAGCCATCACTGCACTGGAAACTTTATATCTGATTCCTCTAATCCTCACCACAGACCGTCAAGGCAGGTAATAGTATCACCATTTTACTGGTGAAGAAGCTGAGGCCTAGAAGTCTGAGCAATTTGTCCCAGGAGATAAGATATTGGAAAAGAACATGGCCTTGGAGTTTTTTCTAAAAAAAAAAAAAAAAATCTGAGTAGTCCTATCATTGACCAAGCATATGATCCTTAGCAAGTTCACTTGACCTCTCTACACCTCAATTTTCTCATGAGTGAAGCAAGGATACTAACGTATGAAAGGGAGTTTGGGGTGGGGGCAGGGAGATGCTCACTTGTGCCATTCCTCATAATTGCCCTTTCCTGATTAAGAGAAAAGAAAATATTAGTAACTTATCATTACTATCCCCAGAATGGATTGTCTAAGATCACTACATTCTTTTTTTTTTTTTTTTGCCTTTTCTAGGGCCACTCCCGCGGCATATGGAGGTTTCCAGGCTAGGGGTCTAATCAGAGCTGCAGCCACCGGCCTACGCCAGAGACACAGCAATGTGAGATCCAAGCCTCGTTGGCAACCTACACCACAGCTCACGGCAACGCTGGATCCTTAACCCACTGAGCAAGGCCAGGGATCGAACCTGCAACCTCATGGTTCCTAGTCGGATCCGTTAACCGCTGCACCACGAGGGGAACTCCAGAGACCACTACATTCTTTCATGTAAGATTCCCTACGTGTTTTCCTGAGGGCAAATGAATGCCATACATAAATCCCACTCTGGCTTAGGCATACTTCACCAATAACATATCAGTTGCCCCATATTTATAAAGTACTTAGCATTCAATAAATCATTACATGATTTATCTAGTATTCTTGACTTACCTAGTAAGCAATGAAACACAAACCCAGGCTTTGCCATTTCTGTCATTTGGACAAATTAATTCACTTTTTGGTACTCAGTTTCCTTACCTATAAAAAGGAGACAATAATAGTACCTATCTCACAGGGTTGTTATAAAGATTAAAGTAAATATATAAAGGATTCAGGTCAATGGCTGGCATGTAGTAAAGCTTCCTGTATTAGATACCATCACCATCATTATTATCATCATTCCAAGCTGGACTTCACTACACATCTATCTTTAAAACCTGCAAGCTTCTCAATTACTAGCCTGCACATGGTCTGATAGGATGCTTCTGGTGAATATCTTCCTCCAGGTTGCAGACTGCTGACTTCTCACTGTGTGGTCACATGGAAGGGACAAGCTAGTTCTCTGGAGTCTCTTTTATAGGGGCATCAATTTCATTCATGAGGATTACACTCTCATGACCTAACTACCTCCCAAAGGCCTCCACCTCCTAATACCATCACATCAGGCATTAGGATTTCAATATATGAGTTTGGGGGGATATAGTCAGATCATAGCATATACCCTAAATATTGCATGGGACATACTTACATTACAAAAATGTCTCGTTGTTTATCTAAAATTCAGATAACTGACATCCTATATTTTTATTTATTATATCTTACCACCCTACCCTATTCTAATCTAGTTCTAACACTAAATATAAGAGGATGAACTTTTACTTCAACATCCATTACTATGGGTCTTGTTTGTCTTGGGCCTTATTCATTTTGGGAGCAAGGCATGGAGAGGTTGAAGAAGACAAAACTATTGCACAGAGTTTCCCATTGTATTCTCAACCTTAACAGCAGCTAATCTCTTTATATAAAGGAGGTTTGGGATTTTCCTCCTATATTCCAAATAGCTCTAAACACATAAATCCCTCACAATGAATAACGTTAACCAAATTTCATAATTTTAACATCATTATTTTATTTTTGTTTTATTTTATTTTTGTCTTTGCCTTTTCTAGGGCTACTCCCGGGGCATATGGAGGTTCCCAGGCTAGAGGTCTAATCAGAGCTGTAGCCACTGGCCTACACCAGAGCCACAGCAACACCAGATCCCAGCCGCGTCTGCGACCTACACCACAGCTCACGGCAACGCCGGATCCTTAACCCACTGAGCAAGGCCAGGGATCGAACCCACAGCCTCATGGTTCCTAGTCGGATTCGTTAACCACTGCGCCAGGACGGGAACTCCTGACTCTATTATTAACATCTCAGAGATCTTTTGAAATCATACTGATCTAAAAAAGAAAGAGACATTGACAAAAATAAATTATAAAATATAAAATAGTGATGTTGGGAGTTCTCGTCGTGGTGCAGTGGTTAACGAATCCGACTAGGAACCATGAGGTTGCGGGTTCAGTCCCTGCCCTTGCTCAGTGGGTTAGGATCCGGCGTTGCCATGAGCTGTGGTTAGGTCGCAGACGCGGCTCGGATCCCGCGTTGCTGTGGCTCTGGTGTAGACTGGCGGCTGCAGCTCCGACTCGACCCCTAGCCTGGGAACCTCCACGTGCCGCGGGAGCGGCCCAAGAAATAGCAAAAAAAAAAAAAAAAAAAAAAAAAAATAGAGTCAGATTGCAAAAGCCATCATCACCATCATCATCATCATCTCCAGAAGGCTGAGAGAATACCTCAAAAGGCAAACATTGTATAGTTTGGGAATTAGCAGCAAACAGACCTTAAAATATAAGTTGAAACTCAAATGCTTATACTGCTAGTAAGGTAACTTAAAAATGAGTTAAATCAGCTGTAGAAGAGAATTTGCATACATGTTGTGTGTAAGAGAATAAGAAGTGGAAAACATACACCCCAACTGAAAGCATACACCTCAACTGAAGGTTGCCACATCTTTTGATTTATTTTTTAAGAGAAGCCTGGAGTTCCCGTCGTGGCGCAGTGGTTGACGAATCCGACTAGGAACCATGAGGTTGCGGGTTCGGTCCCTGCCCTTGCTCAGTGGGTTAACGATCCGGCGTTGCTGTGAGCTGTGGTGTAGGTTGCAGACGCGGCTCGGATCCCGCGTTGCTGTGGCTCTGGCGTACGCCTGTGGCTACAGCTCCGATTCAACCCCTAGCCTGGGAACCTCCATATGCCGCGGGAGTGGCCCAAGAAATAGCAACAACAACAAAAAAAAAAGACAAAAGAGAAGCCAAAAATCCTGATTTTTGTATGAAATCCTTCCGTTGACTTTTAATTTATTAAAAAATCATGTAAACCTAACATAGTATACTTTTAAGAGGTAGTTTTTCAAGCCTTTCTCATAGCTTCCAAAATTCATATTTACTTTATTTATTTATTTATTTATTCATTTTGTCTTCTGCCATTTCTTGGGCCACTCGCATGGCATATGGAGGTTCCCAGGCTAGGGGTTGAATCGGAGCTGTAGCTGCCCGGCCTACACCAAAGCCACAGCAATGCAGGATCCAAGCTGTGTCTGCAACCTACACCACAGCTCACGGCAACACCGGATCCTTAACCCACTGAGGAAGGCCCGGGATCGAACCCGCAACCTCATGGTTCCTAGTCAGTTTCGTTAACCACTGTGCCATGACACAAACTCCCAAAATTCACATTTATTGAAAACCTCAGTAAATTTGGACCTCACGGATGCTTTAGGCGAAATAATAATAACAATAATAATAATTAATGAAATTCAATTCATTTTGAGTCTTCAAAAATGTTTACCATTCAAAATAAACCCACTATTCAACTTTCTGGTCAAAGGCAGTTCTGTTTTTTGAATCTTGGTTAATAGAGACCATGGGTCTGTCATTGTTTCCTACCCATCCAGGAAAATGGCCATTATGCTGATTCTGAGTTATTTAAAGATGCACATTTTTAAATGAAAGTATTTTAACAGAAAGTTTCTTTCTTTTTAAATTAATAGAATATTATATCTGTTGCTTCTAAAAAATGTAAGTTTTGGACTATAAATGTAAGGCCTAAGAGTGAATTATAGAGACATAAACAAGTAAGTGCTTTTATATCTTTACTGTAATCATTTTTCCTTTATATTTCCTGCAAAGTCATCTGAAATGCGTTCTCCAGGATGGGAGGATCGTCCCTAGTATAGCTGGTACTTGAGCATGATTCATGTGGCTTTACACTGCTTGGGTAAGAAATCATTTAAATTGCTGAGAATTAGTGACTGTAACATGGAAGTCCAATATAGGAATTCCAGCTGTTGCTTTAATGACTTGGGTCTCTGATTAATTATTCAGATAAATAGGAAAATATGCAGTTACTTTGAGCCAAGGTAATAGAGGGAAAAAAAAAAAAAATCCTTTCTTCTACCTGATTAAGAACAATGAGTTATGCAGTCACAAGCCTGGTGGTACTCATCACCAATGCCTCCAGTGCAGTGGTTTTTGTTTTTGTGTTAGAAATGAAATGTTGTTGGTGAAGAAGTTTTTTTTTTTTTTTAAGTTTTTTATTAACTTTACAAAAATGGAGAAAGAAATGAAATGGAAGTTTTAAAAGCACTGAAAACTAAAGCTAAGATAAATCTTCTGTATTCCCCTATCTTAATGGTAACTGGAATGATAAAAAAGCTCATATGTGGGTTCAAATTTGCCTCTCAGAGTGACGAGCCCAAAGGGAGGGCAGAGACTGTCGTGCCATAGGGATGTAAGCCACTGGCACTTGTGAGTGACGTGGTGGACCCATTGTCTGTGTGTGAGGCTGAAGGCCCCAGGGATTATGGGTGGGGGGCTCCTGACTGAGGTGGAGGTGGATCTTTAAATGTATCTATATCTATATTTAGATACATAAATAGCCTCTTAGCATTCATTGAGCAATGTCCACTTAAGACTCTAAGCCTCAATTTCTTCATTAGAAAACACAGGTAAGGATACCTACCCAGTAGTATTCTTTTTATAAGAATTAAATGAGGGAGTTCCCGTGTGGCGCAGTGGTTAACGAATCCGACTAGGAATCATGAGGTTGTGGGTTCGGTCCCTGCCCTTGCTCAGTGGGTTAGGATCCGGCGTTGCCATGAGCTGTGGTTAGGTCGCAGACGCGGCTCGGATCCCGCGTTGCTGTGGCTCTGGCGTAGGCCGGTGGCTACAGCTCCGATTCAACCCCTAGCCTGGGAACCTCCACGTGCCGCGGGAGCGGCCCAAGAAATAGCAACAACAACAACAACAACAAAAAGACAAAAGACAAAAAAAAAAAAAGAATTAAATGAGTACGATGTCTACTTTAGGGCATGATTTATATCCCTATACATATTTACCAGGCACCTCTCTCCATGAAATAAATATACCTAGAAAATGAAATCCTCCTAAGAAAAATGAAGCTTTGGGTTGAATGTAACTCCTAAATTTAAGAAAAAGGCTCATTATATAATGGCCACCTGATTTCCTCTTCATGTTTAGTACTATTCTACTCACAACACTTCTGAAGTCAAATGTGTGGCATTTTTTTCCTGTGTCAATCAATTTTCCAACTCTCTGGACACCAACTGTCCTAAAGCTTAATTCAATACCAGGAGTGTTAGTGTCTGACTCTACAGGTTTAGGGCTTAGTATAAACACCCTCATATCAGATGCCAGTCACAGGTATAGGGCTATTCAACTTGGCTACAAAGTCAGGAGCTTCTATAAACCTTCCCCAGGCTAGAATGGCTCACAAAATTCAGGGAAATATTTGTCCGTTCATTAAGAAGGATATTATAAAGAATGCAAATGAACAACCAGATGAAATATATAAGGTGAGTTCCAAAAATATCCAACGCGCAGGAATTTCTGTCTCCTTGGAGTTAGGGTACACTACCCTCCCAGCATGTGGATGTGTTCATCAACCCAGAAACTCTCCAAATCCTGTTCACAGTTTTTATGGAGGATTCCTTATGCAGGCATGCTTGATTAAATCAGTGACCACTGGTGGTTAACTCAATCTACAGCCTCTCTTCCCTCGCCAGAGGTCAGAATGTGAGGCTGAAACTTCCAAGCCTCTAGACGTGCCTTGATCGTTTTCGTCAACAGCCCTCATCCTAATGGCTGGCTGCCAGGCAACTCACTGGCAAACAAAAATACACTCACATAACAGGAAATTATAAGGGTTTTAGGAGCTCTGAGCTAGGTACCAGGGACAAAGACAAAATACGTTATTTTTTATTCTATCACAATATCACACCAGCCCTGAAGAAAGGTCCAGGAATGTCAGAGACAGGAGAGAAAAGCCAACAAGCTCCTGGAGGGTAGGTAATAAGCTAGAAGACTGCACCTTCTCCTAAACAATTTTAAGTGTCTTCAGCTATCTTGGCTTATACTGTTCAAGCAATCAAGGTACAGACATGGAGGTTAGAGGTCCAATGGGGGACATAGTAGGGCCTTGCCCCTCAACTGCCTCAAAAGCAAACTCAGCTCATGGAGTTTTCCTCACACAAGAAAAGCCAAGCATGAAGTGTACATGTAATACAATTCAATTCCGGAAATATTTGGATCACCTATTAAGAACAAAGAGAGTGCATGTTTCTCACATAAGCACATTTAAGGAGAGTTGGGCCATGTTTAAATTTTGACAGTGCTACAATTCTTTGGGGACCAGCTGTCCAAGGAAAAGCAGCAAGAGCATGACATTCCCTGAATGGATAACAGCCGCCTGTCAGATCCTTGTTCACGGTGCACACCGACTGCACAGAGCAGTGGCAGTAGCATAAGACGGAGCACATTGATATCCTGCTCAGGGAAGGAGGTCTAAACAACAAGAATTTCATTTGTTTCTGGTCAATTCTTTAGCCTGAAAGGACTTCGAATTACCTCAGGGGAAAAAAAAAAAATGGGTGGGCAGAGAGGATTGTAAAGCTATATAAACTGAAATAAGAATTGGACTATCATCAAACATAGAGGCAACTCAGGACACTGACCTTTCAGTCACGTCCAGAGGCCACATGGTCTCTTATTCCATCTCTGGGAAAAGTGTGCTAATTTCTCTTCTTTTTTTGTAAATCCACATGGTCCTAACTATCATGCAGTCCCCCTCTCTGCATCGTTTCATCTTATCCTCCATTTTTAATTGTAAGGATCACATATGCTTTCTAATAAAAAGCACTGGGAGAGGAGTTCCCGGCATGGCGCAGTGGTTGATGAATCCGACTAGGAACCATGAGGTCGCGGGTTCTATCCCTGGCCTTGCTTAGTGGGTTAAGGATCCGGCGTTGCCTGTGAGCTGTGGTGTAGGTCGCAGACACAGCTCGGATCCTGCATTGCTGTGGCCCTGGCGTAGGCCGGTGGCTACAGCTCCAATTGGACCCCTAGCCTGGGAACCTCCATAGGCCGTGGCAGTGGCCCTAGAAAAGGCAAAAAGACAAAAAAAAAAAAAAATTCCAAACTCATCTCTTCCTGTCAGTGCCAGGCAAAAGTTATTGCCCAGACTAGCTGACCTTAGGTCAAGGTCACCACTCTCTGTCATCTGGTTGAAAGAGAGTAACTAGGGAGGGAAGAATCAGTGGTCTGCATCAAACGATAGTTGTGAGCCTGTGTGCTAGCAAACTGACTAACGGCCTCATCTATACATCCCTGAAAGGCTAAATGTAGAAGAAAGAACATCATCTCCTGGCTTACTAAGACTAGCTGATATTGCAAACAATAGCAGTTGTCAAAAGGTAGATAGACAGATGTGATTGATAACGTTTGAAACTTCCTTCTCTAAATTCCACCAGGAATTTTAGAATCACACTTAAATGCAAAGTCCATAATTTTAGAACATATAATACTACTTGGAGCAAAAATAAGATTAGTACCCAATAAAGGTCCACTGGACTTAAAAAACTGGATATGTGGTTTTCCTTTTGAATTAAACCATAACAATTTGGCAAATATATGAACCAAAATATTGAGTAAAATGAGTTTTACACAGCCTCTTTAAAGTTTCTTCATATTCTCTAAATGAGACCAAAAGCTTCTCAAGTCAGGTAAATAAAATAAGCAAAATATATAGTACTATCATAGTGCCAGCCACATAATAACTTATTAGCCTCACATCTCAAAAGGATAATGAGTGATATATCCTTTTAGGTGTTTTTTAAATGATAATGAAAAGTGAATCAGTAAAAATGACAATACCAATTACCTCCCACTTTGAGGAGATAAATAGATAAATGAGAGAGCTGGATTTTCAAGGAGATTAAGGTGAATGAAATCTGACAATTTGCTACTATTTTACTTGCCCACAGAAGGAGTGAGTTTGATAGAAATGGTTGAAATAGGTTTTTCTAGGAGGAAAAAATCACCAAGAAATTCAGGTCAAGTCAGAGTAAGAAATGAAGGCATGTATTGACTAAAGGACAGCTCTGCCGGATAGCTCTAAAATGGGAATATATGGACATGGAGTTTAATCACAGATTTCTTATAGGTCAGGGGAAAGCAGGCAATGAACAAGATTGCTTTTGAAAAGCTTACAATTATAAGAATGTTCCAAACATACAATTTAAGCTTGGAAATAAAGAGGTTATTCGCTTTTGTATTTCATTATTTCTAATCGGTCATTTAAGAATTTGGGTATTGTTTACTTATGGTACTAGGTTTACTTTACTCCCTGTTGCCTTTTGTCTCTCTTATCAAGATTTTACAATAGAATATTATACCATTTTTTTCAGGATTAATTCTAAATTACCACTTTTTTGGGTAACCTAACACATATGCCAACTATCTTAATTTTTCTAAACTCTAATTCCCATAACTGGTAGAGACAAATAAATCCATTTTCACTTCCTTCCTTTGATTTGAAAACAAACTTTTAATTGTTCATATTTGTATCTAAACGCACTAAATTCACTTCATCATCATGTACACTCCAAAGGTGACAATGACAGATTCTTCAATGTAGCCACAGCAAGACCCAGGGCTTTAAAAATGGCTGACTGAGGAAGTGATCTTAATTCTTTTCCATAATAAACATACTATCTGATACATACAGCTATTTGCAAAACTCACTTGCTATTACGATTGCTTTTTCTCTCCTGAAACGTTATCTTCTTTACCCACCACCTCTTAGCTCAGGGGGCCACTAATCTTTAAGACCTTGGACTTTTTTCTGTTCTTCAAAAAAAATTGTGTGTGTGTGTGCGTATAATACAAATGAGAAAGGGAAGGTAAAAAAATAAACCCTGCATTATTTATGCTGATATTAAATAACCAAAGCAGGGTAGGAAGAGAGTTGTCATCAGCAGCAACATGACTAAACAGGAAGCACAGATTTGTCTTTGGTTTTCTGTCCAACATGTATAATTTTCTCTCTGGCTAGATATTATTCATTTGATAATGCTTAATTGTTAGATAATATTCATTAGTTATCAGCACTGTGTTTATTTCCCTATTCAGAGGAGTGAAGGTAAATTAGATAAATTGCACAACAGGTACGATCACAAAAGATGAAGAGTAGAGTGGTGAACATTCCAGAAAGCAGGAAGGGCATGTGCAAAGACACAGAGGCATGGGAAATAGGGATGATGCAATCTTCTAGGAACTAAAGACTATTTGATGTTGCTACAGAGGTCAAGATGTAGCAGCATGGGAAGTATTAAGGGGAAGTCAGAAGAGACTGTGAAAGAAGGCAGGGGTGGTAAGCTTAGCCATTTGAATTTTATTCTGCAGCAGAGGGATTAGAAAGCATTCTTGTCAAAGGCCAGATAGTAGTGCGTATCTTAGGCATAGGTTCAGGCCATCTATGGTCTCTGTCACATATTCTTATTCATTTTTGGTTTTGTTTTCATAGTGCAAAAACCATGGTTAGCTTGTGGCAGTACAAAAACAGACCAGGGTTAGGTTTAGCCCATAAGGCTCAGTTTGCCAGCTTCTGCTGAAGTCAGTTGTTTACCTTATCACATTGCCAGAAACTCCAAGCACTGGAGTGAGAAAGAGAAACTTGAAGAGTTACCTTAAAGGAGCTAGCAGGACAATGAAGGATAAGTTGAGGGGACCTAAAAATAATCCACCTGGCTGCCCAGAATGGGCTGTAATGATTTCACTATCATCCTATCCCATGGTTCATTTTAGTTTTTGAACACTGAGGTGACAGAGAATAATACATAGCTGAACATTTTGGAAAATAATACATACACAGGCACAGATTTAGGTTTCTTACTATGATAACAACTATTTTGATCTTTAGAATTACTTGTTCTCTAGCTATCAAAGAAAAGCTTTGCTTTCAGAACCAGATCACCATGTAGTGAGTGCAATGTCCTTTTGCATTATAATTCATAACCTCTTTTGAAAAAGCTTCTGAGTAGAAATCTTACCTGAGCAATATTTTATTCTTTCTGCTTATTGTATCCATCTCACAAAATAAAAGTCTCAGACACAGAAATGAGGAGCTTAGCTATAGAGACTTGCAAGTATGTTCAGTGAACATGTATTAGCTCACAACACACGCTGACAGCCAATGGGGGCATAGCTCCCTGCAAAGAATAAGGACCATACATATCTGGAAGATTGTCCATAAAAGATGAGGAAAAGAGGGCACTCTGCATTTATAGTTCACAGATTTTGTCCTTTGCTATCTATATATCAGCAGCTAGAGGTACAGCCATTGGGCTGACTCAATACTCACACTGTGGTACCAATACCCTTCCTACTGTGAGTCCAGCCAGGTGACGAAGCCCAAAGTCTTCCTATGTCTGAGGCACATCCCTTTTCTGCTCCTATTCATTAAGCAATCAAAGTTTGTACTCAACTCAGGCATTAGACACCCCAGTTTCCAATATGCTAGTTCTATCCAGTGTCAATTAACAGCTTTACACATCCATTTCCCTATTTACCATAAGGCATAGACCTGATTTTTCCTGAAACTGATCATTCAGTATGCATTTAACTGGATATCCAATGGCAGTTCTTGGTATTATCATCAATTTATTCAACTTTTTTGACAACACTTTGAACTTAAACACAATGTTGACTGACGTTTTGCCAATTGTCAGTTCCCTTACTGACCTTGCTAAATACAACTGACAAACACAATGAGAATCTTCAAATATAAAAATATCTCATCTTTCTCAATAATCCAATGTGATGATGCTATTTTTCTGCCACTTGCAGTATGTTTTTTCATGTTTATGTATTTTACATATTAATCTAATTAAATTAATTAAAAATTTTAACAAAAACATAACCATCATGGATTTCTGTATTAGGGGAAATAAATAAGAATTAATGGCGTTATACCTTAATGAAAAGAAAACACAATGAAAATTCTAAAAGAATAAACAAAAACATACTTCAGTAATTTAGAAATGAGTACAAATTAAGGAAACCATATAATTAAAAACAGAAAGAACTGACCTTGCAACATTACATGGTTATATTATGATTACTCAAATAATAGTGATAACTCAGAAATGTGAAGTTTCATTAATGTTTAAGTGGGCAAGGGAAGCTATGGAAAAGGAGCTCTATCTATTGCTAAGCTTATGCTCATTATTCAAAACACAAACAAAAAGTTATAAGGTAGCACAGGGCCAAGCAACAAACTAGATGTGGAGATACAGAAGTGAATAAAGATGTCCTGTGCACTTTTATTACAGCCCAATGGAAAAGACACTTATGAATAAGTAAAATGTGGGGAAAAAACATTAAAATGGTATATGTCAGTTTTTGGAGTAACCTAATGAATGAAACAATAACGCCTTCAGGAAAGTGACATTTGAACTAGCTCATGTGAAAGAGTTTTATAAACTTTGATTTACTACACAAATGAAACATCTTATTCTGTTTATAATGAGAAAGCAACAGTGAGTTGGACGATGTAAATGGCGCATGCGCCCTGAACTGCCCCTGCTGCAATAGCCCCTGTGGGCCTCTGGCAAACCTCTTGACACCTCAGGGTCCCCAGAGGGAACCCTGTTGGTGGCAGCCAAAGCCCATCCATGCCTTGGCAATGGGTCAGTGACCACAAGTGTATAATGAGTTTTAAAAGCGCTGAGTATTTTGGAAGTCAAGAGAAAGAAATTTAAGGGAGAGAAGCTCTCCAAAACAGCCTGTAATAACCTGTAAGAAAATTCCTGAGAGACCTTAATGGCCTTCAACACAGAGAATTTGACAAATGGAATCATTGATTCAAAGGAATAAATCCCAGGCGCTCTGAAGGTATTGTTTTCCAAAACTCTGACTTTTGAGAACTCAAATTTTTTTCTCCATAATAATAATTCTTTCAAGGCCATTAGTTTCATGGATGTTGTCTATTATTATTTTTATCTTTCCCTCCTCCTCTCCATGAGAAACTGTTTCCTATTCCTATTTCTCAAAATATAATTTTTTTTAAATACTAACCCAAATCAGCTGTATTTACAAATATCCCTTCCCTTACTGATGCAAAGTAAGAATGACATGCTCTCAAGGTTACTAGCTTAAGAACAGAAATATACAAATTCATGGTAGGTTTTCATTTTTACTTGACTTTACTTGTCACATTAATATTTTGGCAAAAAAATCCAATTAACAAAATAATTTAATTGACAAAATGGAGAAGTTATATTCCCTACCCTCCTGCTTGTTGCATGAAGACAAGTAATGATATTAAGCAGGCTTTGTGCTAGCCACTGTCTTTTATGTTGCCTCATAAAAATCATGTAAGAAATTATCACATATTCAAGCACCTTTCAGTCACTGGTAAGCAAGTGGACATAGTGTTGCCTTAATATAGGTATAATGTTCAGTGATGTTCACCTTCTTAGTGATGGGAAAATAGCATTTAACTTATACTTACTCACCTAGAATGGAGGCTATGTTTTGTCCAGACCTCACCCTAAAACATACTGGGCCAGCTATGGGGAACTGATTTTCAGTTTGGAGGCATCCAGTGGGCCTTACTCTGGTAAACTGTAAGCATATTTCACAAGTTTTTTAATGGTTTTAATATCATCCCTGCAGTTGTGCGATCAGCCAAGGCAAGTCCTTTTCTTAACAATCAGTAACCATATGAAAAAGTTTTGATAATGCCTTCTCTCAAATCTTACATGGGGTACCTTAGCCCCTGATGAGAAACAGTCAGTGCTAAAGATCTCTCATTTCTTCTCAGAGCAGAGATTTTTATTTCATTACTCCAGTTTCTTTTTAGTCTACCTACAAGTAATTATTATCTCTCTCAAAGTGAAAATAAGTTTCAAAAGGTACAAGCACCCCTTTTGAAAGTTCCAAAGTATGAAATTGGCATAATCAGCAATCTGCTTCTAATTAAACATCAGTGGTCATGACACCAGTACTGTCTTGTTAAATCAATTAATTAATTCTTGTTAGATACCATTCAGAATAGGAATCATGCACTGTTTTTATGTTCAAAACACCTTTGAACTTAAACACCTAAATTTTTTATTCCATTATATAATAGCTTATTAATTGCTTTAAACTCCTCCTATTATTACTCTTTTATACTGTTCTCTTACCTTCCCAGCTTAGCTCACTATAATTTTCAAGGTTATCATGCAACTTCTACTCTTTTACTTGGTTCAGCACTCACAATTAATCCTTACTTGGAAATTGTATATATCCTCCCAATTTCTCCTTTTATTAGGTGAATATGGTCTCAACTACCTAGAGCTTATCAAATATTATATCTGGGCCTATTCCATCTGGACAATCCCATGTCAATGTATACTCATCGGGTATTTACTTTTTTCCAATGTATATCTTAATAATCTTTTTTAAAATGCTAGGAATAAATATATGAAATTATATTTAGTTATTCAAAGTTTCATAAATTTTTTAGACAGCTTGATTTTATTATTGTTTTCTAGAATGCAACTTCTTATTCCATGCATCACAGATAACTTTTTCTTAGGGTTCATTAAAGTGATAGAATAGTTCTAATCTCTACCTGTCTGCCATTTAAATGAAGAACTAAGTTATTTGGATCATAGCTGCCATAACCCACAATGCTGAAACTCAATCAATTTGGCATTTTGAGTTATATTTATGGCAGTAAGAAAAATGGCAATGACTCACTTCTTTTCTCTGTGGTTGTCAGATATTTCTATAGAAAGGGAAAAAATACTGCACTAACTTTCTTGTTGGACACTTACTTGCAAATACCACCGATCTCAGTAACTGACAATGTAATGAAAGAAAAAATAAATTTTCATCACAAATTGTACTTCCTTTTCTTCTACAGAAAAAAAAATCTATCAAAGTAATGGGGAAAATTCAATGACTGTTGTTGGCAGAGGAGTGTTTAAGTCTCTACATACAAACCAATATGTCATCAACAGCAGTCCATCATCAGAGCTTACCAGATTTTTAAAATAATGGGTATAAATGTCAAGATTTGAAAATTACTATGGTTGGTACTTAAATGCTGTTTCATTTTGGCTGACATAGGAAGTGAAAAACTCAAAAAAGGGCTAATAGTTTCTTACAATAGCAAACTTTTAACAGGATTAAAGTTTATGACACATCTGACTTAGATCTTGTTTTGAGAAAAGTTCCATTAGGAACTCAGAAAAAATGCTAAGCGTGAGCTTGAAGACCTTGTTAATGACCCTTTAATGGAATTTTACATGTTGTTGTCACACTCTGTATTGACAGATTTTGACAGCTTAATAATATCCTTGATGAATCAGAATCAATTTATGCTTCAGACCTATGACTCTCTTATGTAACTAATGAAGTAATTATTGCTCTTTCCTTCATAGGAGAAAGTCTCTACATGGTACTATGTAATAATATAAAATCTCACGCTGGGACCACAATACATCCTGAAAATTCTCCCTTCTGGAATAGCGTTTATTGAGTTTTCAGTAAATAAAATACAGACATTTAAGAAGGTATTTACTGCCAAAAGCAAAGATAAAAATTGTTAGTATATGCTAAAATGTGCCATTTTAGAATTGCTAGCTTCCAGCCCGCATCAGCTAGCTGAAGTTGAAGTAAAAAGACTGCAACATTACTTACTGATATAAAATTCTTTTTAATGGAACTTTCAGAAATCAACCTTGTATTTTGACTTCTGAAAGTAAGTTATCAAGTAACTTCAACTCTTTAGAAACTTTCCCAAACTCATATGCAGCCAGAATATCTGACAAGCAATGAAATCAGAATTAAGCATTCAAATTTCTTTATAAAAAATATTCTGTCCAATATTACTTGGACTAGCTTTGACTACAACCATTTGTGAATCTGCTACATTCAAATACTACTGTACACTACCTCAGATTTATTCGAAGGAAGACATTATTCTGAAATAATTTTGCTATAAATGTTAGTCAAACATCTAAGACCAGCTTATGCTATAGTGCAAGTATCAGAATTCACAGAGGAATGTCATTCTACTCTTTCCCCTTTGTAGAAATGGACTCTGATTTTTTTTTAATTAATGTTATGGTTGGAACTATTCTAGTCCAAGGAACAAAACCTATTAATGTCAAAGAGCCATTTTTAATATCATCTTAAGAATCTAGTTTAGAGAAAGGTCTATGACATCATGTTTTCATGCTGTTCATCTGTCATTTAATTGATTATAGGAGGCCTTATAGGTTATATAGAATGCCTATCAAACCTAAAACAAAATCCTCTGTAACTTTAGGCCCGGTATTTGGGGGGAAAAAAATCCCAACTATTGCAATCACTATAATAATTGATCACATAAATGGCACATTTTGAGTTTATAAAATAGAATTATTTACAGAAAAACCTTTTTTTTTTTAATTTAAAAAAAGTCCAATCTCAGAACCCAACTCACTGTTACTAAGCCTGGGCTCAAAAATAACTCAAAGAGAGCTCATGACCAAGCATCGGGCAGCCACACTTGGGAACAAGAGGAGGGAGCTGGATTGAGGAAGGCTCTCACATACGAAATCTGGAAGGGGAAATGAAGGAAAAGAGAACTCTCATTTGTCTAGCAAATACTATATGTCAGGTCTATACTGAGACTGTCTTAATCCATAAAAACTGCCTTAATCAATGTTTACAATGACCTTGTGAGAAAGGTAAGACTAGTCTTATTTTACAGATGAGAAAACAAAATCACTCATCCAGGGCAACAGCTATGAAAGACAAAGGTGGAGCAAAAATCCAGATCTCTTCATCCCAGAGACC
This sequence comes from Phacochoerus africanus, assembly GCF_016906955.1. Classification (NCBI taxonomy): domain Eukaryota; kingdom Metazoa; phylum Chordata; class Mammalia; order Artiodactyla; family Suidae; genus Phacochoerus; species Phacochoerus africanus. The sequence continues at coordinate 154,359,617 of NC_062546.1, read as the reverse complement.
TGCATCTTTTCACCAGTCTATGCTAGGGGAATTTTCCCTGTATAGGAGGAGCGTTTGATTCAATGTTATCAGTTCTTCATCTGTTTGGTAGTCCTGCTGGGCCTTGACTTTCTAGTAAGAAAAATTAATAATTTGCCTTTGGTTACTTAGTAATCTCTGACATCATTTTTGAACACTTTATTAGGGACTTTATTCCATGTGGCACAAAGAATCACTGCTCTGTACCCAAATATCACATAATACTAATGGTGCTATAAAATCAAGTACAAATGGAAACGCTTTCTCTTTTATCACAACCAACTTAAGCAGTACTATAGGCATAAGAATGCGATCTCTCAGTGTTTGCTACTAGAGTGAAAAAAAATTCTATTTTCGTACTGTAACAGTTTCCCTACAATGAAAGTTCTGTGAATGTGCCATTGGTTAGAAATAAGTTCAGTAGTTTGAAGATGGCTTTAATGGACATATATAATACTTGAAATGTTATAAGACTAACTAACTATATCAATTTAATAAACACTCCTCCAAAATTGCTAAAACATGGAGTTTCCATCGTGGTTCAGTGGTTAGTGAACCCGACTAGATCCATGAGGACACGGGTTCAATCCCTGGGCTCGCTCAGTGGGTTAAGGATCCGACGTTGCCGTGAGCTGTGGTGTAGGTCACAGACACTGCTTGGAACCCGTTTCATTATGGCTGGGGCGTAGGCCGGAGGCTACAGTTCTGATTGGACCCCTAGCCTAGGAATCTCCATGTGGCACAGATACAGACCTAAGGCCAAAAAAAAAAAAAAAAAAAAAAGCTAGAACACTTTATCCATTTATTTTAAAGATAAAAGTGCCATTTGAAATTTCTTAAAAGTTTGGATAAATATACAAATAATAATAATAGTAGCAATAATAATTATTTGTACTTACTTTTTAAAGTTTTTCTCTTAGTCTAGCCAAGAAAAGAAAGCAATTAAATTTGACATAGTTTTGGGACCATGGTGAAAACTATTAAGCCCTGATACTCCTCTTTAATGCCAAATCCAGAATGCTAAACCACAGATCTTTCCAGCACACATCTCTTTTAAAATAAGCTGGGCAGACCAACAACCTTGAATTTCTCACTTTCCCCTTGACATTTCATCCCAATCACATCACAGTATCTAATTAAATGCTTTCACTTACCATTAGAAGGAGTGATTATTGCCAGCCTTTGTAACAGTGCTTATAGCTGCCTGACAAGCCAGCGTCAGTTAATCCTAAGAAGGTCCACTTCGATTTGTCAATGTCCTAAACGTTTGATATTCTTTGGACATAAATTCAAGAGAGGGATGGCCTAGCTCAAAGCTGAGCATAGCTAGTAGGTGGATGTACCATCATGGACAGTCACTCAGAATCTGCTCTGGTAGTAGACAGGTAAATTCTTGCTTCTCTGTGCCATATATGTGGGTAGGTATCAGTACAGCCTTCTCAATTGAAAGCACCATAACTGCTTTACAGAGGCTGCCATGATACCCACACTCATAAAACCATTTCAGGAACAAGTCTCCCTTGGTTGAGATCTTCAGAAAGATTGTTTTTAAGCATTGGATAAAGAACGTGATGATAATATATTATATCAAACAATATGAAATTAGAGCATTTAGGGTCAAGTTAGCAGCAATATTCCTTTATATTCATGAAGAGATTTCCCTTACAGCATTTTTCAGATATGATAACATCTGTCTGCACAATCTTCCCACAAGGGATTCCAGTGGGAGGATGATTATCCAGATTTTGTACACCAGTAATGGCAAACAAAGCCCATAGAGAGAGAGCGAGTATGGTTTTATATTCTTGTCCCTGGAGAGCTGAGGAAATAATTCAGGTCTCTCAAGTCTCAGGAAAACCTCCTTTCTTTTAGATAGTGACCTAGCTTTGTTACTCATTAGTAAGCTTGTTTTAAGAGGGATACTCCTTTAAAAGCCCATTAAGTGCATTTATATCAATTTGAAGGATTTGAATCAGAGAGGAAGGAAGACTATTAGAAGGAGGTACACGCTGTGCCTGTAGCTCAAGGGAAGGCATTGTATTTACTTTGTCAGATCCAAAATTTGTTTAACTTTTACATTCCTAGGACTAGGACTCTCTACAGATTTTGGAATTGACAAATTTAGTCAATTTGTTGTACCACTTATTTCAAATTGGAGTCATGATATTTAAGCCTGCCATGGACAGGGATACAACAATTGTCAATCATTTATAAACTCTCAGCACTATTTTAGGTCTCATATGATATTTCAAATACAATAAATTATCCACCAAGTTTTCAGTACTTACAACAACATGCTGTTCTAATACAAATACATGTGCCAAGGTCAAAAACACAGCATTCCCATCCATCCTCCGATGGCCTCTCAGCTGTTTATGCAACTTAGCATATAACCTCACATTTCAATTATTTTTCATAATTTATTCATCTCCTCAGAGAATTTTTAGTCAAAGAAAACCATAGCCAGAAACACTGGATGTATCTCTGATTAAATATTCTTCCTGACAAAGGAAAAACCCTGGTCAAAATTAAAAGGGCTTAGTAAAGTTTATTTTTAGTGCGCTAGCCCCAATTAAAAACCTTCCTTGCTTAAATTTTGTGACTTTTCTTACATGTCTCAAAGCCACATGAAAATAAAGAAAAAGGGGTGATAAGAATTTATGGAATGTAAAAGGACACCAATGCAATGTTCTAACCCTCTGCCCAGTTTTTCCTAACACCTCGCTACTACCATCCTCAGGGCTGACCCCAAGCCAGGCTGCCTGAGCAACCATGTGTGCCTATCAGCATGCTGCTCCCCATTTCCATTCTATCAGTCACTACATCCTGTAGATTGTGCCTGTGAAATGGTCCTCATTTTCATGTCCTTTCTCTGATTCTGCTTCATGTTTTTAGTTAATGCTATTTTCATCTCTGGCCTAGAAGCCTGCAATATTTTTCTAACTGTGGTCTCAGACTCCAGGCTTATTCCTTCAAACTCATGAATTTTCTAAAGTACAAATGTGATCATACTGACACCGCTTAAAATCCTTCCACCATCCCTTGTAACCCTCTGGAAGAAAATATTTAAACTTCTTATAATGGAATTGTAAAGCCTTCATTAACTGACCTGAAGGCCACTTCAGCCCCAACCCTCCATGTCTTCAGTACATCAGTCATACAACTACTGCCCCTCTTCCTCCACCATACATCATGTCTCTGCCAATAAGCAGGTCTTGCTTTACAAAATGTACCTCCTTTCTCTCCCACAGTTAGCTCGGACTCATTCCTGAAGATAGCTCAAATTTTAAATCCCTGGTAAAGACTTCTCTACTGTTGATACGATCTTTATTTGCCCTTTCCTACTATACTAAGACTATTTATAATTTTCATTTATTCAATATTTATTGGGTTTCTTCTCTGTTATGGTCGATAGATGTGCCTGAGTGCTGAGCACAAAGTATAAGCAAAACAAACATAAACCCAATCTTATGACATTTACAGTTTAGTGAGAAAGACAGACCTTAACCAAATAATCACAAAAGTATATAATTACAAATTACAGTAAGTGTTATGAAAGAATAGTAAATAGAGCTATGAGAATGAGAGCAGAAAGTGTTGATCTAGTCTTCAAGGTGAGGGAAGGCCTCCCCGAGGAAATCACTTTTGAATAAATTATAAAAGGAAAGACAAGGGGAAATGAAGGAGGGAAGAAAAAAAGGAAGGGAATGAGGAATCCAATTAAGTTCAAGAGCATCCCTAGCAGAGAAAAGAGCATAGCTAAAGGCCCTGGATAAAAAGGAAGTATGAGTCAGTCCTAGCCTATGTGTTGGTATGCAGAATGATTCATTGCTACAAAATGGTTCTTTGCTATCTTCCCCAATTTAGGACTTTGGTAAAGTGAAAACATACACATTCTGGTTTAATATGGAGTTCCTAGAATTATGTTATCTAAGTCAAACAATAAGGATTAGACATGACATAATTCAGTGTATAAGACAAGTCCTGTGTACTTAACACTAGACTCTTATGATTCATCAACATTTTATGTTAAGTGACACTAGCAAATTTCTCCTGACCAGAACCTTCTTGCTCCAGTAATAAATTACTCTCCAATTACACAAGTGGGGAAAAAATGAAATTTTTGTCTTAAATAATACAAATCGTGCAACCCTGAACTTTGTCTCAACTACATGGATCTGTTCTTACCCAAGTAGAGAGCAGAGATTTCAGATCTAGAAGGCTGCTTAAGAAAGAATCTAGCCCAGGCAGACATCACTTTTAATTGATCACAACCATCCTTCCCAAGGAATGTCAACTTAGCTTCAAAATCTCCTTATGGATCACTCCAATCAACTACTTTTAACAAACCAAATTTTTTTTCAATTCAGGTATGTTTTGCATTCTTGTTCTAGTCCAACCTTCTGCCCTAAAGTTGAATTATGTACCTATTAATGTAATTTTTGTTATAGTAACTTTTTAAATAAAATTTTTGTTTGCCCTAACAAACCCTGATTCTTCATCCATATTACAATTGATGGGAAGTAGACAGTGTGTGTTTCCATTTGGAACACTCTGAGGAATGAAAATGACTCAAGAGTTTCAAAGGTTTGAGAGTAAGTATTAATCCACACCAGTTTTTGTCTGTTGGTGAGAAAGAGGATGGAGGATGCTCTTTGCTCATGAAGTAATACAAGGGTGGCCCTTTGTTCTACTTATCTTTTCTTCTAACGAGCTAGCCCTAAATAAAAGCAGTGCATTTCAAAATATACTGCAACAGGAATTCTGGCTCCATATCAAGAGAAGACAAGTCAGGACTAAACTCCTGAAGAAGTCATACACAATCTATTGACATACATAGAAGGACCTATTTAATTATACTAGGAAGAGAACATATGCTTAAAAGCTATTGAGGAGGCCACGATTTGATCTTGGGTGGGAGGCAATACAAAATGCTGGAACCAACTAAGAGAGTTGTCTACTCTAAAAGTTACCTGAAAATATGACACCAAGGAACCATGTTTATGAAATAGAAACAGACTCACAGGCATAGAGAACCGACTTGTGGCTGCCATGGGGGAGAGGGAAGAAAGTGGGATGGACGGGGAGTTTGGGCTTAGTAGATGCAGGCTATTATATATTTAACTTTTTTATTGTTATTTCCCCAATACATTTTTTTCTACTGTATAGCATGGTGACCCAGTTACACATACATGTATACATTCATTTTTCTCCCATTATCATGCTCCATCATAAGTGACTAGACATATCCAGACAAAACTTTCCTTAAAACAAACACATGCACCTGCATGTTCACTGCAGCACTAGTCACAATAGCCAAGACATGGAAACAACCCAAATGTCCATTGACAGATGATTGTATTAGGAAACTGTGGTATATAGACACAATGGAATACTACTCAGCCATAAAAAAGAACAAAATAATGCCATTTGCAGCAACATGGATGGAACTAGAGACTCTCATCCTGAGTGAAGCAAGTCAGAAAGAGAAAGACAAATACCATATCGTATCACTTATACCTGGAATCTAATATATGGCACAAATGAACCTTTCCACAGAAAAGAAACTCATGGACTTTGAGACTAAACTTGTGGTTACCAAGGGGCAGGGGGAGAGAGTGGGATGGATTGGGAGCTTGGGGTTAGTAGATGCAAACTATTGCTCTTGGAATGGATTTACAATGAGATCCTGCAGTGTAGCAAGCTATTACATTTAGAGTGGATAGGCAGTGAGGTCCCACTATATAGTACAGGGAAATATAGCCAATCTCCTAGAATAAACCATGATGGAAGATAATATAAGAAAAGGAATGCACATATATATATGTATATGTTTATGACTGGGTCACTTTGCTGTACAGTAGAAATTGGCATGTTGTAAATCAACTATATTTTAATAAAAAATAAAAAACTAAAAATAATTGATATTCAAAAAAATCAGTACTGAATCACTGCCATGACAATATTCTGTATTTTGTTTTATCTTAACTTTACCTTGAAAGAACTCTAAATTCATCATTTTAGTTCTCTTACCTATAGTCATGCCCTCCAAAATATTTTCTGCATTACAATACAAATACCATTTTTTTAAATTATAAGTTTTTTGTTTTTTGTTTATTTATTTTATTTTTTTGTCTTTTGTCCTTTAAGGACCACACCCATGGCATATGGAGGTTCCCAGGCTAGGGGGCTAATCGGAGCTGTAGCTGCTGCCCTACACCAGAGCCACAGCAATGCCAGATCCAAGCCATGTCTGTTACCTACACCACAGCTCATGGCTATGCCAGATCCTTAACCCATGAGCAGGGCAAGGGTTCAAACCCTGCAACCTCATGGTTCCTAGTCAGATTCATTTCCACTGTGCCACAACAGGAACTTCTAAATTATAAGATTTCTATGCTCATCTTCATTTAAAATTCTTTGGTGTCTTCCAATGTGGTCAGTAGAAAGTCGAAACCTTTGATAAGGCTTATCACAATATCCACAATCCAAGTCCAGCTTATCTCACAGCCTCTACCCACCCGATCCTCCCCCTGCTCTCTACTCCCACCATACTGAATCATCCTCAGTTCTTCAAAAGCCATGCTATCCCTTGCTTCTCTATTGTTGGCCATGCTATTTCTTTTGTTAAGGAGAGAGTGCCACCATCCGCAGTTCACCTACCCATCTCCAGCTCCTCTGTAAGGATCAGTGATGTATCTACTTTTCTAGGAAGGGTCCTTGGGTCCCTAAATTTAGATTCTGCCATTGGTACATGCTCCTATAGCATCCCACCCTTTCTCCATCTCAGCACTTATGGTCTACTGTAAGTGCTTAGCTAATGGAGTGTGTCGACTACTTAGTGAGACTAGGAAGGAAGAAAAATTGTCTGTCTTGCTCACCATTAAACATTCAGTTTGCAGTACAATGCCAGGAAGATAAAATATGACATGGAAATCATCATCTTCTCCAAAATTCAGATACCAAACTTTCCCTTGTTGAAATAATTAGTCTGATTCTCTCTCTCATGTAATAGCATGAAATACAAAATCTACTCAGATTTCTTAAGCGTTTGTATAAGTCTCCAAGGAAACATCCCATAAACCTGCTGTAGTTGCTTTTTCTTTCTTCCCCAGATCATCACTCCTTACACTGTGCTGCTTCATTTCTGCTCTGGAGGCTGCTGCTCTCTTGTGTTGTTTGGCTCTCTACTCATGTACTAGCTTTCTATTGCTGAGTACCACAGACTTGACAGCTTATAACAACACCATCTATTATCTCACAGTTTCTCTGGGTTAGAATTCCAGTTACATATCAACTGTTTCCTATGCTCAGGGTTACTCTAGGCTGTGATTAAGGTATCAGCGGGAGATATCATCATTTGAAGATCCAGATCCTCTTGCCAGCTCACTGGTCTTTGGCCATATGTCTGGGTTACCTGTTTCCATGCTTCATATTGGCCAAAGACTGTTCTCAATTTCTAACTTTTTTTTTTTTGCCATACCCATGGCAATGGAAGTTCCCAGGCCAGGGAACACCATAGCAGCAACCCATGCCTCTGCAGTGACAACACTGGATTCTTAACCCATTATGCCACAGGAGGACTCCAAATAATTTCTTTCTTTCTTTCTTTCTTCCACTTCCTGACATCACCCTCAGGTTTTTGACACATGGCCCCCTTCTCTCACAACATGGCAACTTACTTGGTTAAGGCCAGTAGGAGAGTGACTGCTGCTGCTTCTTATTATCTCTTTTAAGGGCTCCTGAATAGGTCAGGACTGCCCACGTAAGCCCCCTTTTGATTGACTCAGACAACTGATTAGGAACCTTCATTAGATGTGCAGAATACCTTTGCTTTATGAAATAACATATTTGTAGGAGTGATATCCCATAATATCCACAGGTTTCACTCAAATGAAAGGTATTATGTATAGCATGAATGCCAGGGAGCAGGAATCTTGGGAGATACAGAATTCTGCCACATCCGGAAAGAGAAAACTTTCTCAGTTCAACAAAGTACAGATATGAATTGGCTTCAATGTTTAAAACAAAACATCAACAAATTGTTGAACACATCATCAAAGGACAGCAACCTAGAAAACTTAAAACTGAGCCTTATCATCAATACCCCTAGAGTTCAAAGGCATAGACCCCTGCAATACACCATCTTGCAATAAGACCAACCCACTCAACCACAAAGGGTCTTTGTCCCTTACCATCCATAATCCAGCATTCCTTGCCTGAGTCAAACTGGGACTATGAGGAGAGGGAAAAATAAGCTTTCTACTTATCTTATGTCTCTTTCCCATACCCCAGTGTTTAGGATAATCTGATTAGGATATAGAAAGTTGTTTAACTTTTCATTGTCTTAAATCTTTCCATTCCAGATCAGAATCTTACCTTTACTTTTACATAACCAGAAGTCCCACAAAAGTATTTTTTCCTAAAAAAAAAGAAAAGATACATGCACGAAGCAATCTATTCTCAAGCATGGAATTCTAGCTTTATATCTACAGTAACTGAAAAAATAAACTGGTAGCTCTTTTAAAAATAAGAGTTTCTCCCCCTTTTAACCAAAATTTTCAGAAAGACAGACAGACAGTCTCATCTATTCTTTCTTCATAACACATTTTCCAAAGAAATGATGGCCTATTTTCTGTCAGTATCCCACCTGTAACTTTTTGAATCATGTTGTCTTTGAATCATGTTTTATTATAAAGTCTAGAACACATTAGAATCAACTAGGAAATTCTTTTAAATCTTTTTCTTTCTTTCTCTCTTTCCCCATGCCCTCGACTGAGAACTTTTTGTTCCTTTCTGTGTATGTTTGTTCTACGTTTTGTTTTTTTTTTTATTAAGGGATAGTCAATTTACAATCTTTCTTCAATTTCTGCTGTACAGCAAAGTGATCCAGCCACCCATACACACACATTCTTTTTTTTTTTTTTCATTTTCTATCATGTTCTAACCCAGTAGACCAGACACAGTTCTATGTTTGTTTTTTAATGCCAATGAACACTGAACCTGAATCTCTGAGGGTAAGAAGAAAACAATTTTTATTAACCCATTCTATTTCACAGATTTATAGGACTGCAAATCAGGCTATAGACCAGTAGGCTGACTGAAGTAATTCTGCTCCATACACCTCCTCTTGGGACCTGGGCTGGAGGAGCAGTGACTATCTAGAGCACCTCAGGGCAGGGGTGAATAACTACCAGAACTTTCTTCTTCCAGACAAAATGGAGTAATAGGGACTGAATTTACCCATCAGCCTTAACCCCCCAAACAGACAAAATATGTGAAACAATGGTTTTCAAGACACTAGACATCAGGAGTTCCCATTGTGGTGCAATGGAAATGAATCCCACTAGCATCCATGAGGATACAGGTTCGATCTCTGGCCTCACTCAGTGGGTCAGGGATCTGGCATTGCCATGAGCTGTGCTATAGGTCTCAGACACAGCTCAGATCTGGCATTGCTGTGGCTGTGACTTTAGCTGGCAGCTGTAGCTCTGATTCAAGTCCTAGCCTGAGAACTTCCATATACCACAAGTGCAGCCCTAAAAAGCAAAACAAACAAACAAACAACAACAAACACTAGACATCAGGAAATGAGGAACAGTGATCTCTGCTAGATAGAACACAAACAAGTTGAGCCATACAATTGCCTCAAGCATGTTCTTGGCTATGGTAAAAAGATGGGGAACCTGGACAGGGCCCATCAGACTCCCTGACTTAAGAAAATGAAGTACCATCTACAAAAATAAATAAATGAATTTAGCAATGTTTCAGGATATAAATCAATATGCATAATTCAATTATGTGTATATATGCCAAAAACAAACATACAAAAATTGACATAAAAGACAATTCCAATTATAATTGCATAAAAAATAGAAAATACTTAGGAATAAATAAATCTGATAAAAGATCTCAAGACCAGCATACTAAAAACTAAAATAAAATGCTGAAAGAAATTTTAAAAGACCAAAATAAGTAAGTGTATCAATATGCCAATAGCAAAAGATCCAAAGTTTTTAAGATGTCAATTCTCCCCACATTAATCAGTAGATCCAATATATTTGCAAATAAAATTACAGTAGACCTTTTTTGTGAAATTTTCAAGTTGATTCTAAAATTCATATGTAAAAGCAAAGGACCTAGTTATCAGATAAATGCAAATCAAAACCAAAATGAGATATCACCTCACACCTGTCATAGTGGTTATAATCAAAAGGAAGAAATAACACATGCTGGCAAGGATGTGGAGGAAAGGAAACCCTGGTACAATGTTGGTGGGGATGTAAGTGAGTGCAGCCACTGTGAAAAACAGTATAGGAGAAACTCAAAAACTAAAAATTGAACTACAATATGATTTAGCAATTCCACTCCTGGATATATATCCAAAGAAAATGAAAACACAATTCAAAAAAATACATACACCCCAATTTTCATAGAAGCATCATTTATAATAGCCAAGCTATTGAAGCAATCTATGTGTCCATCAATAGTTTAATGAATAAAGAAGCTATGGCTAGTACATGCACACGCACGCACACACACATACACACGTGGAATAATACTCAACCATTAAAACGAATGAAATTTTGCCATTTGCAGCAACATGGATGGACTTGGAGGGTAATATTCTTAGTCAAATAAGCCAGACAAAGACAAATACTATATGACATCACTTATATGTGGAATCTAAAAAATAAAATAAAATAGTAAATGTGAAAAAAAGGTAACAAAATCAAAGATATAGAGAACAAACTAGTAGTTATCAGTGCACAGAGGGAAGGCAAGTGGGGCAAGATAGGGACTGTGGATTAAGAGATATAAACTACTACATATAAAATAAAGGATACAAATTATACAGCACAGGGAAATAGCCAGTATTTTATAATAACTTTAAGTGGAACATAGTCCATAAAAATTTTTGATCACTATGTTGTACACCTGAAACTAATATAATATTATAAATCAACTATTTCTCAACTTTAAAAAAATTAAAATTAAATTAAAATTTTTTTTAAAAGGTAAAAAATTTGAAGAGACACTCTACCAAAGGAAATATACACATACCAAATAAACCCATGGAAAGATGTTCAACATCATTTGTCATTAGGGAAATGAAAATTAAATCTTTTTCATTTTTTAAATTTTATTTTTATTAGACTATAGCTGATTTACAGTTGTATCAATTTCTACTCTATAGCATAGTGATCCAGTGAATGTACATATTCTTTTTTGTATACTATCTTCCATCATGTTCTATCCCAAGAAACTGGATATCCCTGTGCTATGCAGTAGGACCTCACTGCTTACCCACTCTAAATGTAATAGTTTGCATCTACCAATGCTGAACTCCCCATTCATCCCACTTCTGCCCCCTGCCCCTTGGCAAACATAAGTCCGTTCTCTATGTCTGAGAGCCTATTTATGTTTTGTAGATAGGTTTATTTGTGCCATATTTTAGATTTCACATATAAGTGATATGTGGCAATTGTCTTTCTCTTTCTGACAATTTCACTTAGTATGAGAATCTCTAGGTGCATCCATGTTGCTGCAAATGGCATTATTTTGTTTTTTTATGGATAAGTACTATTCTACTGTATATATGTATCACATCTTCTTAATCCATTCATCTGTCAATGGCCATTTAGGTTGTTTCCGTGTCTTGGCTATTGTGAATAGTGCTGCAGTGAACACAGGGGTGCATATATCTTTTTGAACTATAGTTTTGTCTGGATATATGCCCAGGAGTGGGTTGTCTCTCTTTTTTTTTTTTTCAAATGGTTTCTTTTGCTGTGCAAACACTTTTGAGTTTAATTAGGTCCCACTGGTTTGTTTTTGCTTTTATTGTCATTATTCTAGGAAGTGGATCAAACAAGATATTGCTATGATTTATGTCAAAGTGCATTCTGCCTATGTTTTCCTCTAGGAGTTTTATAGTATCTGGCTTTACATTTAGGTTTTTAATCCATTTTGAATTTATTTTTGTGTATTGTGTTAGAGAGTGTTCTAATTTCATTCTTTTGAATGTAGCTGTCTAGGTTTCCCAGCATAGCTTATTGAGGATACTGTCTTTCCTCCACTGTATGTCCTTGCAAATGTGGTCACTCTTGATCTGTAGATGTAGGAAGTAAAATGACAAGTTCCACAATGGTCAAAGAAGGACAGGATATATGCAATAAAACAGTTCCATTCAAAAAAGAGCAGAATGGAATTCCCATCATGGCACAGGCAAAACAAATCTGACTAGGAACCATGAGGTTGTGGGTTCAATCCCTGCCCTCGCTCAGTGGATTAAGGATCCAGCATTGCCATGAGCTGTGGTGTAGGCTCACAGATGCAGCTTGGATCCAGTGTTGTTGTTGCTATGGCTGTGGAATAAGCCAGCAACTACAGTTCCAATTAGACCCCTAGCCTAGGAAACTCCATATGCCACGGGTACAGCCCTAAAAAGACAAAAGACAAAAAAAAAAAAAAGCAGAATAATAGTTACATAGGAATCACTGGTCCCTAGAAATTTTGAATTTACCTTGGGCAAATGTGGACCTCTCCGTTAAAGTAAAGGAATTTTCCTCGATTAGACTCTGGTTTTGGAAATAGGTCAATGCCTTCCTGGAGAAGGGTGTTAGGTTTTGTTTTTTTTTCCCATGGTAGTTATCAGAATATCTCAGAGGGCAAACCTAGGCATGTAAGCCCATTTCTTGTCTGCTACTGTCTTGTCAAAGAAAGTCACATGGCCAAGTTGAAAGTCAAAAAGCAGAGAAGTACATTACTGTACACTCGCTGTGAGGCCATGACAAGAATGTGGTTGCATAATACTGCTACAAAAAACCAAAGCATTAAGGTCAGTTGTTTACTCTGCCAAAAGGGCACCACTATACAATATAATAGTATAGAAATTTAAATTTGGAGTTCCTGCTGTGGCTCAGTGGTTTAAGGATCCATTGTTACAGTAGCTATGGAATAGCTTGCAGCTGAGGCTCGGATTTGATCCCTGGACCAAGAACTTCCATATGCTATGGGTACAGTGAAAAAAAAGAAAGAAAGAACAAAAGAATGAAAAAAATGAAAGAAAGAAAAACGGAAGGAAAGAACAAAAGAACGAAAGAATGAAAGAAAGAAAACATTTAATTTTCACCTCTAGTGATTCCATGTTGAGACTGTTTCCAAGACAAATTAGATCCAAATTAAATTCACTTGAATATAAACACCAGCTTTTATTGTTTACAGCAAGGAGTATTAAATTTTAACAAATATTTAAAGTCAATAAATAAGATCCTTAAAATGCCTGCAAATAGTTAAACTTTATTCAAAGAAAATAATCTAATAGTTAAAATGGAGGAGCAATTATTATCAAAAACAATTCATCTATACTAAATGCCAATTTATGTGAAAATGGATTTTAGTTGATTCACTGCTCATTATGAGCTAACTTAATGGAGTCAGGCTAGATTTAGAACGTAGAATACACAACCCAGGGGATACTGTCAATTTTGACTGTTCAAACCACATATTATAAAATATGTTCTATTTTAAGAAAAGCATTGATTAAATAGAATGCGTCTAGAAGAAGGTGGCCAAGAGGATGAAGGGTTTTAGAATAATACTATATGATAAACATGGAAAGGAATTTTGAGAGTTCATCTTGAGGAGTTACTGTCATGGCTCAGTGGTTAACTAATCTGGCTAGGAACCATGAGGTTGCAGGTTTGATCTCTGGCCTCGCTCAGTGGGTCAAGGATCTGGCATTGCCGTGAGCTGTGGTGTAGGTCACAGACACAGCTCGGATCTGGCGTTGATGTGGCTCTGGCATAGGCCGGCAGCTACAGCTCCGATTAGACGCCCGGCCTGGGAACCTCTATATGCCATGGGTGTGGCCATAGAAAAGCCAAAAAAAATAAGGGCAAAAAGGGGAGACAAACATGAGAAATGTCTTGAAATGTTTTTAGGCTGTCATTTGGAAGAGGAAATAGGTTTATTCACTGTTGCTATAGATCAAAGTTTGGCAATATGTAGAGCCAAGAATGGACCAACTTTTTCAGTAACAAACAGCCAGAATGTCAATATTTTAGGGCTTGCAGTCTGTTGCAACTACTCAATTTTACCACTGTAACAGAAAATGGTCATAGATGTGTATGGATATGTTTAATAAAACTTGATATAGAGATCCTCAATTTGAATTTAATACAGTTACTACAAGTCACAAATATTATACTTCTTTCCATTTTTTTCAAAAAAACTGTAAAAAACATCCTTAACTCACTGGCCATATAAAAATAGGCAACTCCCTTCTGCCATGTAAGTACAGAGTGAAAAAAAAATAGACATCTATGAACCAGGAAGTAAGTCCTCCCAGAAACTAAACCTGGTGCCCTGATCTTGGATTCCCCAGCCTCCAGAATAATTGGAAATAAATTTGTCATGTAAAAGCCACCTGGTCTATGTTATTTTTTTAATAACAGCCCAAACAGTCTAAGATAGTACTCCACTATGCACAAGTATAATATATGAACATCACCAGTAACAAAAAATGCAAAAATCATAATAAACATTTAAATAGGTGTGAAATTTTCTATTAAAAAAAGGCAGCACACTGAATCTGGCCCACATACTAAGTATACCAATTTCTGCAATATATAATAACCTAAGACATTGGGTCCCTAGAGATAAGAAAGCAAAGTATCAGCTCAAAAAAAACCCACAACATTGTTTTAATAATTGAAATGAAATGGAATATTGCATGGATGCTGTTGAAAACCTGTCCCTTATCTCTTTGACCCACTTCTGATTTCCATAGCCAGTTCCTCTCCAAACTGATAGCTGTCTCTTTTAAATACCCTCTCCTCTGCTCCTCTGCCTGAAGGTCTTCTCCAGCATCAGAGGAACTGGCACAGCCCACCTGCAGGGCAGCCTGAGAGTTCTGAGGATTAAATTCTACCTGGAACAATCTTGACCAACAAGGGCTAGGAGACAGAACAAATACCTCAGTTTCCTCTCCTTGGTAGAACAATTCTAAGGTGGGTTCTAGACTTTCCATCAGAGAATCCCCCTCATAACTGAACCACAGTTGCCTCATTAATGCTAACGACACTAGCTTTCCCCTATGTCTCTTTTTTTTTTCCACTATCACTTATACTTCTGAGGATCACTTCCCAAATAAACTACCTGCTTCAAGGATTCAAATTCTACTTTCTGCAGACTGACATTAAAACAGATATGTCAGGTTGGAGCAAATGAACATGCCCTTAAGCATAGGTGACCACTTGCCATCAATATGGGAGGGATTTTTAAGTTAGACTAGTGGTTCTCAACTGATTTTGCCCCCTAAAGAAATTTTTTTATTATCATGACTGGCTTCATCCCCACTTTGGCATATAGTGGGTAGAACAAAGTGATGTTCCTAAATATCTGACAATACAAGGAATAGTCCCGCACAATGAAGAATTACTTGGCCCAGATATCCACAGTGCTAAGTTTGAAAAACTCCAAGTTAAACTGGAGATTGATCTAAATGGACTCTAATGTTCATATACTATTCTTATTCATATAAGATTCTAGGATTTTAATCACATGGAGGTGCTTAAATTGAGGAGCTTCAAAGGATTCAAAGGATCCTTCAAAGGATATTATCTTAGAAATTAAGTGCAGAATTTTTTGCCTTTGTCTATTTTTACATTTTCGTGGAAAGTGTCCATAGCTTTCATAAATTTATCTAAGAGGCCTATAAACCATAAATGTTAAAAACCAAGTAATAAATAATTCTTAATAATTTTATCATAGGTCTAAATCTTTAAGCACTTTTTTCTCTTCCATAATATTGAGAAATACTGAAACACTATGTTGTATAGCAGCAGTTAACACACTGTAAATCAACTATATTTCAATAAATTTTTAGATGATAAAAAAAGAAATATAGGAATTGACTTTTCATGTTTTATAGCAGTCTTTCCTAAGGCTGTGTAACTCTGATAGTTACAAGAAGTAGGCAGAGAAGAGACTGAATTTAGTTAATTATGATACATTAAGGGGACACAAACTTCCTGGCAATCAATCTGGCGTCACTTTTCTCAAGAACAAAGAAAACTATTTTTTTAAATCCCTACTTAATATAGCTCAGTAAATATCACTACATACTGAGAAAGGAATTGAGCAAATGAAAATTGCATAGGGAGAATAGTCGTTTATATCCTCTTATCCATATCTTTTTGGACACAAAGTCACTGCCAACTAAGTGCCTAAAATAAAGAATTGGTACAGACCTTCCCTTCTGTAGATTTCTTATACTGAGGCCCTATAAATCAAACAGGATTACTTTATCTGCAGCTAAGAATTCTGTAGAGACATATTGAACCTATAAGAGATGGCAGAACCTGGCCAAGTTCTGTCTTTTAGGTAATAAATTCTACTACCGTTCTGACTCTGCTCCAGATGTAGTTTTGTCTATATTTATTTTAGGGCAAGATATGTGGATTTATCTGTAGTATCAAACAGATTTTTGTTTTACAAGGATCCAAAGTTTGTTGCCTTTGATTATGTCTCTTCTGGCATTGTTCATACGTGAAAGAATGAGAAAAATAATAACAATTAAACAAGTGTGATATAAAATCAATGTAAAGCACAAGTCAGATGTTAGACCACTCTGAAATAATACATGCAATTTTCTAATGATAGCTACAATTTATGAGAACTTACTAAGTGCCAGATATGACAGATTTGGATAGATATATTATAGATCAATACATAGATATATTTAAATCTCACAGCAATTATCTGAGCTAAAAACAATTCTTACATTCTCATTTTAAAATTTAAGGCTTAGAAAATTCAAATAATTTACCCAGGGCTATAGAACTAAAAATGTCAGAGCAAAGATTTTGAATCCAGGTCTCTCCAGCTCCAAAATTTATCCTTATCTCCACAATACAATACTGGTTACATGGAATAGCAGTTTAATGAGTAAATGTTGGGAAGATTTGAATCTCTGCACTGGGAATATCCAAGTCACCAAAAAAAATTTTTGAAAAACAGCTGAATATGATAAACTGACCTGAAAAAGTTTTAACCTTCAAATAAGTTTAAGGGTAATCAAGCCTTCTATGCTGTATGAGTGAGCCAGGAATATGAGGTATTCATCACCAAAAGAGGCCAGGGCTCTGTGGGAGGTGCAAAGACACATACAGGCTTTGAAAAAAGAGAGTAGGAGTTGGCTTCTGTCAAAAAGCAGTCATCTGAGTCTATCGAAAGTGTGTGAGAGCAAGAAGCTGCTGCTAACACTCAGTGACAAAGAAGATTGAGCTGAGAACTTGGCCCAGAAGAAGTGAAGAGTCTAACTCATACCTGGTTTCGACAATTAACTACAAAATCAATTTAGGTTAATGGAATAATTTGAAGAGAAATGGATCAAGGGTGAGAGTAAGATTTCCAAGTCCTAGAGCCATGCTGAGTAAAGACAGGAACTGAATGACAGCCCACACTGTACAGGGGATATCTACTAAGAGGGTAGGGAGCAGCAGATAGGAAAATACTTCTGTATTAGTAAGGACAACTTCCATTTTAAACCAAAGAAACAGAACTCAGCCTACCTTAGGGGGAAAAAATGTGTGTGTATACACACACACACACACACACACACACATATATATATATACACACACATATTGATGTACACATATATATGAGAGAGGGAGAGGCCATATAACTAAAAACTCCAAGCTGAAATCTAGCTTCAATTAGGGCTAGATAGAGGTGATAAGAGGTTGCAAAAGAACTTTTTCTCCAACTCAATTCTGCTTTCCTCTGTACAGGCTTCCTCCTCAGGTAGACAACCTCTATAATAATAAGGTGGCCACCAAAAGCTGCAGGCCTACAAAGTCCTAAAAGATCTTAATCCCCCAATGAAGAAACCTGTTTGCTGATAGCTCCAACAAAAGTTGGGATCTGGCCTGGCTTGGATCATGTGACCATCCCTGAGCCAACCACTGTGGCCTGATGGAGCAGGTCATAATGGAGGAATTGTACGTCCTCCCCTGGCCCTGTTTTGAGGAAAGTGGAGACTGAAATCAAGTGCACTCAACCACAGGACAGAGCATAAGTGGGATGGATAGTTCCCTATAAGAAGGGATGCTGGGAAGAAAAAAGAAACAGAAATAATGTATCGAAGCCTGACTAGGACTTGCAGTACCTGTACAGGTTCAAAGACAATCCAGCTTGGAGCTAGAGGCCCATGTGTGAGGTGTGTGGGAGTGGGGAGTCACACTTAAAACAGTTAAGCATTTGTTGAATATTTTCTATCATATTTCATTGATTCTAAGATTCACATTTTAACAACTCAGATATCAGAATGTTTCCGACAGGGAATGGCATCCTATAATGGCTGCTGGCCAGGGGGCAGCTGTGATATAGTTTTCAAAGTCTGCATAGAACTGGGTCATAATTCTTGATATTTTCATCTCTTCAAATGAGTTATGTACATTGTTAATACTATATCTGAAGAGTTCAATTGTTGTTTAAAACACTTTCAGAAAGATTAAACTATGATCTAGCACCGAAATGAAATGTTATTATATATGCAGAAAAGGAATCTGTGCGACAGGGCACACATTTAATATTAATGAAGCACATATTTGTGGTTGGGAGAATGATTGCCATTCCATATTTTTTTTTTGCAAAGTAACACCAAGTGCTTTTTGACACCCAAGAAAGGACTATACTTATGAGCAGATGAAGCTGTGTTCATTTTTTTACTAATACACATGAAAAGGATTAACTTTCACATGTCAAATATCCCTAAAAACAGTAACACTGAATGATAAACACGAATGTCGAAATAGTAAAAATAACCATTTGAGTAAATTTCAGTCAAATTAAATTTATAATTACAATTGAAGTCACTTAACTAAGTTAATAATAAGTCCTTTAAGTGGTAGCATATATGGGTAGTACATAAAATAATGTTGTATCTTATAATCAATAGCAATAGATTTGATGAAATAAGGTATATGACAGACACTGCAATAGACACCAAAAATGCAAGAGAAATAATTCATGGTGCCTATATTTGAGGTGTCCATTTTTAGAGGGGTGTGGTAGGGAGGGGTTATCAAGACAACCTTCACTAAGGCAGAAACTTTACCTCACAAACTGTATATCTTTTTTATTCTGACCTAATCTCCATTTCAGAAGTATAGGGAAAATGCTTATGGGAATGTTTTCAGATTATAAATTAATAAATGTACTCATTATAAAATACTTAACTGTCTTGGAAACTCCAGTGCTCCAAATGCTTAATCCAACAGCCTCAGAGTCATCCTTGAGTTCTCTCTCTCTTCTCTCACTCCACATCCAATCAATCCATCAGGAAACTTTAGTCCCAAACAGTCTGACTATTCTGCTACCATTTTAATCTTACCCACCATCATCTCTTGCGTGGAATACTGCAGGAGCCTCCACACAGATCCTCCTGTTTCCGTCTTTACTCATCCACCCATGTTCTGTCCTCAACACAAAGCAAAAGTGATCCTCTCAAGCATAACGATTATGGCATTTTTGCATCACAAATTCTAAAATGGCCTATCATTTCCCTCAGAGTAATAGCCAAAGTCCCTGCAATAACCAACCACACCCTGGGTGACTAGCCTTGTGTTATCTCTCTCATTACTACTATTTCTCCTTTTTAGTTACTTCACTCCAACTTCCTGGCCTCCTTGCTGCTCTTTGAACACACCAGGCATGTTCCTGCTCCCAGCCTTTGTTCCTGCTCTTCCCCCCGCTAAATTTTCTTCTGCAAGATAACTGCTTGGCCTATTCTCTCACCTCCCTTCAGTCTTTGCTCACCTTGTCAATGAGGTCCCTCCTGATGACTCTAATGAGTACTGCAATTGTCCCCCTTCCTCTGCCCTCCAAGTCCTCCTTACACTAATCTAATTTCCTTTTTTACAATAGCATTTATCTCCTTCTAACACACTATATAATTTGCTTACTTGTTATGCTTATCACTTATTGCTTCATTCCGCAC
Organism: Phacochoerus africanus; assembly: GCF_016906955.1. Taxonomy (NCBI): domain Eukaryota; kingdom Metazoa; phylum Chordata; class Mammalia; order Artiodactyla; family Suidae; genus Phacochoerus; species Phacochoerus africanus. Next base: position 154,339,591 of record NC_062546.1, on the reverse strand, counting down.
TTCTTCCCTCCCACAAATCTAAGCTCCACAGGACTGTCTTCTTTGTTCACTGCTGCATTCTGGCACTTAGAAGAACAATGATGGCCAAATAAGTAGATGCCACATAAACATTTGTTGAATGAACAGATGATTTTTGCTAATAAAAATATGTATATGAATATAAATTCATGTCTATAAAACCACTTAGTATGGGCAAAAAGGACATAAGCTAAAAATTCTCTAAAATCAAAAACGAAGTTATTCCCTGAGGGAGTGCCCAAAGGAAAATTACCTAGAGAAGCTATAATACTAAGAGTCTAGAAATCACAGATGGGAGAAGAGACAGGTAAACCAGAAAATAAGATCTCTATCTTGGGTGAAAGGCAGGTATGTTAGGATTAATGGTCCAAGTTTCTGGCATTATTGCCTCCAGCTATACCCAATTGAATGGGGAAAAACTCCCAACATGCTTTTCTAAAAATGAGAAAATTCAAGGACATCTTTCATTCCCCCCACATCCACACACAACCCCCACCATGTGCTATAAGAAATGTCCCGGCAGAAGACTCATCTAAATAGAACCCAGAGCTGTGTATCTCTCACTCCTGTCAAAAGGAAGCCCACAGATTGCCTGTTGTCACACAAAAAGCATCAGTCCAATGATGTATTCTACTTTCTCTCCCTTCTTTCTCCCTTATGTTCTATACACCAAAGAGGTGAAAGAAGAGGCAGTAATAAGGCTAATTGGAGAATGATTAAACTGTTTTTGACATTTGGCTCTATCTATATCTGTCTAGAGGGTAAAACCCCTCTACATATATAAAGGTTTTGAAATAATATTCAAAATTCAATAAAAGCACACATCATGGTAAGCTAATACCTAAAGGTTCAAACTACTTTACTCCAGAATCGCAAATTCTCTTTCTGACCCAGGAATCTTATTTCTCACTTTTCCCTCTTCTCGCTTAAATTAGGCAGGCCTACTACAAGACAAAACGCTTTTCCCCAACACTTTCCCCCCATTTCTACCTGCACAAATCCCACTCATCCTTCAATGCCTAGCTCCAATTTCAAATCCCTTGGGAAGACTACAGCATTTGGCTTGTTCTCTTCTTCTGACATGTTCCTTTTCCCTTTCCTTTTCAAGTGCATCATGTGTGCATTTGTTATAATTTCCCATAACAGACTTGAGTTTCTCCCTTATCTCTATCCCATAAGCATGTTGAGCATACTAGCCCTGAACTGGAGGGCTGTAGAAGCCACAACCATGAAGTTTGCAGCATTCTTGGAAATGCATGAAAAAATATGGTCACAAGAAGATAAAAAAGATTTGAAGGATTTTATAATGCCCTCATTTATATTGCACTGATAACCTTTCATATTTAGAACCTACTAATTTTTTCAAAATTAGAAAAAAATCTACCTGTTATCATTTTTATTGCTATTTTGTTGTTGTTGTTGTTATCTTGCTCTTAGTAGCTCTTGGAGGAAAAAGTTTAAAGTTTTAATGTAGAAGAATTCAATTGACATTTTTCCCCAAAAATCTTGGGTTTTTTGAGCACAAACTCAGTTGCCTCTATGCCAGAGGTCTCACAAGAGGTGTAGAAGGAGGAATATGGGATTATTGCCAACATCTGTGACAGCACTGCCAGGAAGGCGCACACCTCAATTCAAGGAAAGGAAACCCGACAGATGTAATAGCCCCAAGTTAGAAAGGTTACCTACAATTAGGGTAAACCTACAATTTATTGTCCAAATCATGTCACTTTTAAAAGTGATAGAGGCATCATAATCCATGATACCAGGAAGAAGGTATTAACAGGAACTCTCCTAGGCAAACCAGAAACTAGGATAATCCATCAAAAAAGTCAGTGAACCTGAAGTTTCAGGACACACACAGCAGGAAAGAAACCATTGTAGGTCTAAAACAGCTCTAGCTAGCAAGGATGAATCTTCTGACAAAGCTGCCTATTGAAAGAGCCATTTGGTATTCCACCACCTCTAGAAATCTCAGCAGGAAAAGAGAAAGTGCTGAGAACATTTTGTTGAGCAACCCAATCACCATGAAATTAGGAGAATGGAAGTTGCTAGAAGTCTGCCATCCATCAAAATCCAACTCACACAGCTGTCACTAACCATTGATCAGCAAGTAACCTTCCAGCATGAAGAGGCCTTATTATCCAGGAGTCTCTATCTTTTCAGCCATCAAGACAGAGGTAACAACTGAGGGAGAAAGAAGTAAGGCCCCATTATCTTCCACAACCAAAAGAAGAAAAGAACCATAGAGATGTACAATGTTGACACTTGAAAGAATTTAGAGACAGTCTAATCTAGGTTCCCAATTTATAAATGAGGTAACTTAGCTCAGAAAAATAAATAAAACATTTTATCTACCTAGAAGAGAGAAACATTTATGGTTTAATGCATTTTTTCCTTCATTCGCCAAACATGTGTTGAGCACTCCCAACATGTCAGACACTAGGATAACCAATGGGGGAATGAAAGATAAATAAGACATTGTCCTGCTCTTGAGGATCTATTTATAGTTTAAGTGCTCTCATAGTTTTAAAATGATTGTTGAGTATAGCATAAGACTATTGGGTTAATATCAATTGACAATTTTAGCCAAATGGCAAAAACAAAATGATTTTTAATAGAAAGAGTGTAGGTAAATACTGCCACTATATGGTAACTTTACTGGAATTTTTGCAGTGAAAAAATGTTCAATAATAAATTCTCTTCCATTTGTCTTCTTTTTCTATTATTTCTTCCCCCACATTTATGAATTACCATGTGTGAATCGATGAGAATCAAATTGAAGCCTACAATTTTCTAGTGTATATATACTATAAATATTGAAGTTCAAAATGTACATTTCCAGATTTCCTAGAATCCTGACAAAAACAAAGCTAACTTAATTATACTCAAGTATTTCTCTTCTACCTGTAAAACAAATGAGCCTCCAAAAGCACGCAAGCAAATCTTCACCATTTATTCATAGAATGTCGTCATGGAGAGAGATGGTCATTATGTGAAATTAGTTTAACTAGAAGATCATCCTAATTCATTCATTCTTTATAGAATTTATTGTAATAATCATGGAGCATTCTAAGTGCTTTGAAGAGAAGATTTGGGGCTTAAATGATACCAGTATCTGGAAGAACAATTTCAACATAACCCAAATAAAACATTACTTAAACCTGCAAATACTGGTTGCACTCTTTCATCAAAGACTATTGCAATTATTGAAAAAAAATTATTTACCATATCAATAAAACATTAGAGCTCAACAACATGAAAAGTGAAAAGTTTTGTTGTAGTGTGACAATACTCTTTTTTTGTTCTAACTTCATTTCTCAACATTGCTAAATTTAAATTTTAACTAAGTGGCAAAGGGAAATTAAGGCTGCAGGCGGGGTTAGGGTTGACAATAAATTGCCCTTAAAGGACTTCCCATCATGGCGCAGTGGTTGATGAATCCGACTAGGAACCATGAAGTTGCGGGTTCGATCCCTGCCCTTGCTCAGTGGGTTGATGATTCAGCATTGCCGTGAGCTATGGTGTAGGTTGCAGACGCGGCTCGGATCCTGCGTTGCTGTGGCTCTGGCGTAGGCTGGCGGCTACAGCTCCGATTTGACCCCTAGCCTGGGAACCTCCATATGCCATGGGAGCAGGCCAAGAAATGGCAAAAAGACAAAAAAAATAAACAAAAATAATAAATTGCCCTTAAAATATGAGGGTTATCCTAGATTATCCAGGTAGGTTGGACATAATCACAAGTGTTGTTAAAGGTGAAGGAGGGAGGTAGGATTGTTGGAGTTAGAGGTAGATGTGACTACAGAGGAATAGCCATAGAAATTCATTGCTGCTAGATTTAAAAATGAAGTAGGGGACCTTGAACCAAGGACTGTAGGAAGCATCTTGAAGGTGGAAAAGGCCTGGGCAAGGATTTCCCTTAGAGCCTCCAGAAAAGAATGCAGCCCTGCCAACACCTTGACTTTAGCCCAGTGAAACCAGTGTCAGATAGCTAAGCTGCCGAATTGTTAGACAGTAAATTTGGGGTTTTTTAAGCCACTAAATTTGAGGTAATTTGTTATAGCAACAATAGAAAACTAAATATATAATATCATGAGTATTACTTAGAAAAGTTCTATACCTACAGACTAGACAACTAAAACAATTTATTAAAATAAAGTTAAGGCATTTTACAGACCCATATCTTGTTCCCCTTCTACATAGGTAAATAGCTGAAAGCAGAAATTTGGGCATAGATGAAGCTTTTGGCAGAAACACCAAGTTGCCTGCCAAAAGTCTCCCCTTCTTTTCCTCATCTTATACAATTGGTGTGGCAATGTTTTCAGCTAAAATCCCAAATTCCTAAGCTGCTCTTGCAGAAAAAGTTACCAAATGAGATAGAAGCTAATTTCTTAAGGTAGAAGTACTGGGAAAGTTCTCAGTCTTAAAGGAATTCTTAATTCCTAGTTTAATGAGAATTTTATCATGAATGGATACTGGATTTTGTCAAATGCTATTTCTGCATCTATTGACATAATCATGCAACTTTTCTTCCTTAGCTTATTGATGTGATGTATTACATTAACAGTTGACTTTTAAATATTGAACCACCCTTGCATTCCTAAGATAAAGCTCACCTAGTTATGGCATATAATTATTTTTACACATTGTTGCTTTTGATTTGCTATTATTTTGTTGAGGATTTTTGCATTTATGTGCAGAAGAGTTATTAGTCTGTAGTTTTCTTGTAATGTCTTCATCTGATTTCAATATCAGGATGATGCTATCTCATGGAAGTAATTTCTTTGACCTTGTTCTTGGCAATGACTTTAGATTTGACACCAAAAGCAAAGGCAACCCGATAAAAAACAAACATGCAGAACTACATCAAACTAAAAAGCTTTGTATAGTGAAGGAAACCATCAAGAAAGTGAAAAGGCAGCATACTGAATGGGAGAAAATATTTGCAAATCCTCTATCTGATTAGGGTTAATAACCAAAATATATAATGAACTTATACAACTCAATAGAAAAAAAAAGAAATTATCACCTGTTTTTTTACGGAAAATTTTATTGTCAGGTTTTACATTCAAGTCTTTGAACTATTTTAAGTTAACTTTTGTGTATAGGGTAAGATAGTGGTCCAGTTTTCCTAATAGCATCTATTGAAGAGACTATCTTTTCCCTATTGTATAATCTTGGCCTCGCTGTCATAAATTAATTAGCCATATATGTGTGGACTTATTTCTGGGCTCTCTACTCTGTTCCATTTATCCACGTTTTTTATGCCAATACCATACTGTTTTATTACTACAGTTTTGCAATATAGCTTGAAATCAGGGATTTGTTATAATTTCTCCAGCTTTGTTATTATTTCTCAAGATTACTTTGACTATTTTGGGTCTTTCATGGTTCCATGTAAATTTTAGGATTGTCCTATTTCTGTGAAAAATTGCCATTAGAGATTTGATAGGGATTGTATTAAGTCTGTAGAGTGCTTTGAGCAGTATGGACATTTTAAATGTGTTAAAATTTTAGGATTGTCCTATTTCTGTGAAAAATTGCCATTAGAGATTTGATAGGGATTGTATTAAGTCTGTAGAGTGCTTTGAGCAGTATGGACATTTTAAATGTGTTAATTCTTTTAGTCAATGAGCGTAAACTATCTTCCCATTTATTTGTATATTTTTTAATTTCTTTCATCAATGTCTTCCACCTCCTTGATCAAATTTATTCCTAGGTATTTTATTCTTTTTGATGCTAGTTCATATTTTTAAAATTTTTCTATATATTTCTTCTTTGGCCCGTGTGTTATTTAGAAGTGGTTGTGTAATCTCCACATATTTTGATATTTTCCAGTTATCTTTCTGTTTTCAATTTCTAGTTTAATTCCATAGTAGTATGAGGGCAAACATTGCATAATTTCTATTCTTTCAAATGTTTTATGGCCTAGAATGTATCTATCTTTGTAAATATTCCATACAAGTTTGAGAAGAATGTGTATTCTGCTGTTATCAATGAAGTAGTCTCTGGATGTCAATTATATGCAGTTGATTGATGGTGTTACTGAGTTCTACTCTGTGTTTACTGATTTTCTGCCTGATGGATCTGTCCATTGTTGATAGAGGGATGTTGAACTCTGAAACTGTAATAGATTTATTTACTTCTCCTAGCATTTCTATCAGGTTTTGCCTCATGCAGTTTGATACTTGCTAATTAGGTGTATACCAGTTAAACACCGTTATGTCTTCTTGGAGGATTGACTCCTTTATCATTATGTAATGTCTTTCTTTATACCTAATAAATCCCCTTGCTTTTAAATCTGTCTAAAATTAATAAAGCTACTCCTGTTCTCTTTTAATTAGTGTCAGCATTGTGTATTTCTCTCCATCCATTTACTTTTAATCTATAACTGTCTTTATATTTAAAATAGTTTTCTTGTAGACAGCATATAGTTGGATATTATTTTTTATCCCGACAATCTGTCTTTTAACTAATTCATTTAGACAATTGAAATTAAAAGTAATTATTGACATAATAGGATTAATTTCTACTGTATTTCCTACTATATTCTATTTTTTGTCCCTGTTCTTTGTTTCTATTTTAGTCTTCTCTTTTTCTGCCTTTTGTGCTTTTAACTGAGTATTACTTAATTCCATTTTCTCTCCTTTATTAGCAAAGTGGTAATACTTCTTTTCTTCCTTTTTTTAGTGTTAGCCCTAGAGTTTGCAATATACATTACAACTAATTCAAGCCCACTTTCAAATAACACTATATCACTTCAAGGGTAGTGTGAATACCTTATAATAACAAAGTTATCCTAATTTCTCCCCTTTGTCCCTTGTAACATTGTTTTCATTCATTTCACTTACATATAAACATACTTTGGTGTGTATGTATTTTACACATATATTCACATACATTGTTGCTATTATTATTTTGAGCAAACTGTTTATCTATCCTGGTTACATGGTTTGGTGTCAGATTAATTTGGGGAAATTTTTAGTCATTATTGTTCAAATATTTCTTTTCCTCCATTCACTCATCTTCTCTGGAATTCCCATTACACACGTTATTCCTTTTATAGTTGTTCCACAGTCCTTGGATATTATGTTCTTTTATGTCTTTCTATTTGGTTTTTTAGTTTTGAAGTTTTCTACTAAGAGATTCTCAAACTCAGAGATTTTTTCTTCAGCCATGTCCAGTCCACCAATAATAAGCCCATCAGAGGCATTCTTCATTTCTGCTGCAGTGTTTTTATTGCTAGCATTTCTTGTTGGTTCTCTCTTAGGATTTCTACTACTCTGCTTACATTGCTCATCCATTCTTGCATAGTGTCTACTTCATCCATTAGAGCTCTTAGCATATTTTTCATAGTGGTTTGAATTCCTAGTGTGATAATCCTAACGTTTTTGCCATGTCTAGTTCTGACGCTTGCTCTGTCTCTTTAAAATCTGTTTTTTGCCTTCTAGAATAGTTGCAATGTTCTTCCTGAAAACTAGATATGACATACTGAGTAAAAGGAATTGATGAATACAGGCTTTTATTAATGTGGTGGTGAGGTTTGGAGGAAAAGAAATCATTCTATAATCCTAATATTAGATGTCAGCCTTTTAGTTACCCTATGCCTCTTGACTGTGAACGTCACAAGAATTTTACAGTATATCTCTCTCTCCTTAGGGGGAACAAGATGGTAAAAGTTGGATGGAATTGGGTATTTTCCTTCTCTCACATGAAAGATTAGAGCTGACTGGAGTGGATATTTCCCTTCCCCTAGGTTTTGATGACACCTCAGCAGGCTAGGCTTTGTTAACTAGTTTCTCCTAAATGCAGGACTTGTTAAGGAGAAAATAGTGCACTGGATGCTTCAAAATGGTTCCTTTTTCTCCCTGTACTGGAAGAACAAGGAGATTTTTCTCCAGTATTTGCCATGCAAACTTGGTGTAACTCCTTGAGGCAAAACTCAACAAAAATAAGGGCCCCTCTATGACCGGTTCCCCTTGAATTTTTTTCAGTTATCACACTGAGCTTCCAGCACTGAGTCAGTTACAGTTGAGATCTTCCTACCCAGCACTGGTTCCCATGGCAATTTCCTCTTATGAGTCTCTGCTCTGAGCAGACAAGACTCCCTGTATTTGCCTCTATGTCTTTCTTATCTTGGGGGCAATGGTTTATCCTGTGCCTCCCCTCTTTTTTGGCTCCTAGGAGAGATGTTGATTTTTCAGTCTGCTTAGATTCATATATTTTATTAGGATAAAGTAGCAAATTCCAAGATCCTTACATGTAGAATCAGAAATCAGAAGTCACAGTTTTTCTGTGAACCTAAACTGTTCTAAAAAATAAAGTCTGTTAATAAAAATATTTTTTAAAAAAGAGGCCACTAGCTCCTTGAGGCTTCTGGGAACTGATAGCATAAAGTACCCTTTGCTTAACCCAGTCTCCTGAGCCTCCATAACTCTTTCAATAAGTAATAAGTATTATAATAAATACTTATTCACAAATGTAACAATTTTAGGGTCCTTCCTATGTTTTTGTGTCTGAACAAAGTAGCAACAATGAAGAATATATGCTACTTCCTTGAAGGAACCATAACGAAGTACCAAATAGATTTAATAATAAGTCTGTTTATAAGAAAGTTTGGGAAGTGTTAAGTTGTTCCTGTTTGCACAGAAATTCTAAATGCTAGTATAGTATATAGATGCCAATTTTATATGGACCCAGATTTCCACCTACAACAGTGTTTTGGTGTGAAGGCCTTTTTTTAAAAAAAAAAATCATTGTAATCAGTTCATAACAAGATATTGAGGAACAGCCAGAGGCAAGAAAAATGCATGGGCCTCAAAACTAACTTTGAATTAAATCATAAAGGAGATTTCTGCATCACTTTTTCTTCTAGATTTTTGCCTTGTTAGCACAAAAGATTTATGATGAAAAGCAGCAGTCCCTCGTCTAATTCCTCCCCTCCTGCAGATACTCTCTTCAAGGATAATATCTCTGACTTTTTCTCTTTCTAGGGGTTTTGTGGTTATCTCTATAAGTGTAAGTAAGAAGTTTGTTTCTTTTTATTGTCTTGACTTATTAAGTTCAGATAATATCTATTGACTGACATCTTTATGAATTGTGAAAGCAGAGTTCATTTTCCTTGCTCCCTCCTCCCCTTTTCCTCTTCCCAGTGTTGGATATTTAAGTTGTTATTTTTAGCTTTCATAGTTGTTAACCATTGGCTACAAATAACATACCAAGCACATACTTCTCACTACATTGTCTTTCTACAGAAGCTTGTGAACATGTAACATAAGCATATTAATACCCAAACATATTTTCTCTGCTTCTCATTAGATTCCAAAAGATGGAAATCAATGAACACAACCATAATGACTATATAAATGTGCTCTAATGTTATACTAGAAATATATTCCTTTCTCTACATGAATAATATATATGTTATAATATGAATTTTGCCTAAAGGAATCAATTCAACAAACATTTATTTAGCATTTACCACACATAAATCAATACAAAATCTGATGGATAAAGATATGAAGGAAGACCATGCCAAAAAACTATGATCCAGGCAGAAAGTCATGAAGTGTGAAAAGTATTTGGTATGCTGTGAATGCTAACTTAAACTTATTTTTAAGTAATTGGAATTTTAATTATCGGGATACATTTAGTCATTAGCAAATATTGAGTACTTAGCATGTATCAAGCACTGCGTAGAGCACTCAAGAAAAACTGGTAAGCCAAAGTAAACATGGTGCAACAAAAACTCTCAGGAAAAGTACATTATAAGAACATAATGGAAGTGGAAATGATTTAGTCTTTGGAAAGTCAAGACACAGTTGAGAAGTGACTATTGCGCTGAGATTTAAAGGAAATGAAAATTAAACTATGTAAAGAGGAAAGAAGGAAAATGGCTGGAAAGATTGCATCCTAAGCAGAGCAAAAAATGTGCCTAAAAAACCCTCATTGTTTAAGGGCCAACGTTATATGAATATATGTAAAGTTGCCCTTTTTTTCTTCTTCTTCTTCTTTTTAGGGCCTCACCTGTGGCATATGGAGGTTCCCAGTCTAGGGATTGAATCAGAGCTGCAGCTGCCAGCCGCAGTCACAGCCACAGCAACTCAGGATCTGAGCCCATCTACTTTAACCCACTGAGCAAGGCCAGGGATCAAACCCGAATCCTTATGGACCCTACTCAGTTTCATCACTGCTGAGCTATGACAGTCCCTCCCAGCATTGCCCTTTAGGTAAACAGAAAGAAAACCAGGTAGACCCAAAACATAAGGGAAAATACAAGTTGTTTGATGCCTGATAGATGTATGATATGCATGTGTGATTAAAATACGTATTATGCATGTAACTTTACATATATTCATATAAAGTTGGCCCTTGAACAATGAGGGTTTAAACAGCACAAGACCACTTACACTCAGGTTTTCTTCAATAGTAAATACTACAACACTATATGGTCCAGAGTTGATTGAATTCATGGATGTAGAACTACAGATATGGAAGAATGAACCACATATATGGAAGGACAAATATATGTTTATATGGGAGTTTTGAATGTAGGAAGCATTGGTGCCCCAATCTTCTCCTTATTCTGTGTCGAGTATATACATATAAAACTTCATATATGCATAGGATAACTTTAAATGGATAATATTATCATAAAAAATCATTTCTGATGTTATTACTATATATTATACACATAATAATACAATTTAAATATCCCTATATATTATACATATAATAAAATTTTAAATTAATTTTACCAATTCCTCTATGAATTTCTAAAATAATAAATTATTTTTCCTAGCAGAATTATATAAGCAAACCATGAGAACCAAATAATACGTAAGATTTAAGTTGTTTCTTCCAAAGTTTTACAGTCACATGTTTATTGTAGCTGACAAATTTGATTAAATGCAATGTCCATACTAGTAAAATTACTCTCTGCTTTGTAGTTCTTGCAGTTCTTTTTCACCCCTCCCCTTTGTTTTTCAAAACACTGAATGCTCTTGTGAACTTTATCATTTCTGTGTGGACCATTTCCTAGAATGTATTTTTTTCAATGGTATTTTGGCTCTGTTAATGAAATCAATTAAGCAAGTTGGCTTTTTAAAAAGTGATCAAATAGAATCAAACTGAAAAAAGTTACAGTGCATTATACATAATGGGGAGTGTTTCCGAAGCTTTTGTTTTGGTTATACACTCACATATCATGTGGAAACTGCATTTCTTATTGTAATAGTCAAAACCATGTAAGAAATACTGATCTAGAAACTTCTATGCTAGAAAAGTCAATAGCAATGCCAAGGGGGTATTTTTTCCAAAATATATATAATTCAATCTGTTTTCAAGAGAAGTATTTTCATCATCATCACCAAATGTTAGGAAAAGCAGTTTATGTTTGCTATCTTTCAACTCCACCTGGCAACATAGGAATGATCCCTGAGCCTAAAACACTTCCTTCTGCCGTAGGAAGTGAGTGTGTATAGCTATTTTGCCTGTGTTAGTTTGCTGCAGAGTGGATCCACTGGCCATGGGGGACAGATGCATTGCAAGGTCCTGGATCTTGTGCACTCTTTCTCTACTCTTGCTATAAGTAAATGCTGTGCCACTTGGGCCTGGCATGCCTGTTGTCTGTTCCCAACAACCTCAAGTCATGGTCTAGTTTCTTCCCTGAGTGGCACTTGCTGCTTTTTAATCTTGGCCACATAGCCTGGCCACTCAGTTAATCAAACACATCATTAAATAAGATTTAGTAAATGACTGTTTAACTTGTAGAATACAGACAACTGAGCCTTGTTAAGACAGAATTATACAAAGGGTGTAACTTTCTGATTGTACATATTCCATATATCCAAATCTTAACTAGAACAGGAAAACAGGGTTCACCAGATCAGGAATCTATCTATAGCAATATTTTAAAAACTTAAATTACAAAAGAATTGCAAAAACTGAATCACATTCAGTGCCCTACAACATTAATGTACAATAAAATATAAAGAATATATACTAGTTCCCATGTTAGACTCTATTGTTGACTCACTAATTTCCAATAACTTCTACTGTCTTTGGTAAAGGAAATACTCGTGGTAAATTTTCAATCCTCTTATCTATGTCCAACATTGGTGAATTTTCTGAAGTGGTAAAACTTTAATCATTTGGCAGACACTATTCATTGAATACCTACTGTATCAGTCAGGGAAGTCCTTTCATGGACTTAGAGTGTGCTATATACTAAGTACCAACAGTTAATTCAAGTCTGTGCATCTGGAGCTTATAAATAAAAGAAGAGGAAGATGAAGAAAACATGCATAAACATTGCTTCTTACATTAAGAGTTTTAAAAATTAGTTAAAATTAGACAAGGAGAATTTTTCAGCAGTATGGAAAAATGATAGAAGAGAAGCCATCAGAAATGAGATTAAAAAGAATATTCAATTTTCTCAAAGTAGTGAAATTGTTTCCTAAATGTTTGTATCAGAAAATATTTAATCTGTCCTATTCTAGAATTTTTTATCAAATGGTTATTCATACAGCACTCTAAAATCAGTATTCTTTTTGTGACAATAACAGAATTTAAATATATCAGAATCAAAAACAGAGGACTGTAAGAGGAAAAATTATCACCCAAGAAGCTGGGTGAGGAGACTTTAAAAACTCACAGTCATCCCTTCAGGAAGAAAGGGGGTAATTTAACTGGAAAGAATGCTGGTTGAAAGGGAGATCAATATGTAATTTCAGCTAGATCGCTTTCCTATTGTCCTTTGGGCCAATGCCAAAGAAATTCTCTGTCTAGCTTAGGACAATGGGTCAAACCAGAAACACTGCCTTGCACCTGAAAGAGAAAATGAAGCTAGTACAGACAATATGCTGAGATGGCCTGAGATTCCATTAGAGCATCAGTCATGAATAAGGTGAGATGCAATTTCTGTGGCTTTGAGATAGTTTTACCATAACCAAGTCTCCCTGGGCAACTTCACTGATGCATTTATGATGAAACTTCTCGTTTTCTGTTATGTTTTCTCTCTTGGACCTTAAAGTAAATTTATCTTTTATCAGTTCCACACTTCATTGAGTGTCATGATTTGGAAGAGATAATAAAATACTGGCTGGTGTTGCCCCCAAGGAGGACACTGAACCTGCCCTCATTTCAGGAGACTGTACTTATGGGAATTGATTTATCTGCCAAGACTACTATCTATAAGGAAAAAAAGAAACATCTTGAAGGAAAGGAGAGCCAAAAAATTAGGAACTGTCATCTAAATGTAAGTACTGTCCTCAAAGAGGTGTGGGGGTAGGCAGGGATAAGGATAAGATAGTACAGTCAAATTCAGAGAAGCAAGAATGAATAATTATTATCATAATTCCTCCTTAAAACTTCTATTTAAAATTATTTTTCAGTGTTTATTTTATCCTCCATTTCTAGGCAACAGCATCACATTATTTCATATCCCTCTAGAGATAAAAATAGCATTTAAAAATGTCTTCTCAAGGAGTTCCCACTTTGCTGTGGTGCAACGGAAATGAATCCAACTAGTATCCATGAGGATACAGTTTGATCCCCGGTCTCGCTCAGTGGGTTGGGGATCCAGCATTGCTGTGAGTTGTGGTATAGGTAGCAGATGCGGCTCAGATAGCATATTGCTGTGGCTGTGGGTAAGCCGGCAGCTGTAGCTCTGATTCTAACCCCTAGCCTGGGAACTTCCATGTGGCACAGGGGCAGCCCTAAAAAGCCAAAAAAAAAAAAAAGTCTTCTCAAAATCATGATTCATATTACTGGGGTGTGGGGGTGGGGTGGACACAAGGGTCAAGCATATTATTATCTAAGACATTAACCACCAAAGTAATAGCACTTTTACCTTGAGATATACTTTTAAATTCAAAAGTTTTAGCCTTAGTACTGTAGTGATTACCCTGTTGTTCAAACTTGTTCTTCTTTCGCCAAAAAAATGGTTTTTTCTATATTGAGAAAAGTTTTCCATATCAACATATTTTGACTGAAAACCAATGATTTTATTCCCTCTATTTAGACAAATATTAGGAGAATAAGTGAAATTAGGAAAAGACTTGAGGAAACCTGCACAGCTTAAATTAGAAACATTGAACCCCAGTGGCCTATCCATCATGTAAAACTTTTATGAAGTCAGTTACCTTTAGGAGACTCTACAATGGAGATACAGTTATTATGGGATCATTTGCTGATTTTTTTTCTGCTTTTTAGGGCCGCATCCATGGCATATGGAAGTTCCCAGGCTAGGGGTTGAATCTGAGCTACAGCTGCCAGCCTACACCATAGCCACAGCAACACTGGATCCAAGCCACATTTGGGACCTACCCCACAGCTCATGGAAATGCTGGATCCCCGGCCCACTGAGCGAAGCCAGGGATGGAACCTGCATACTCATGGATACTAGTTGGATTCATTTCCACTGTGCCACAACGGGAACTCCCATTTACTGATTTGATTTAACACTAAAATATGCCAAGTATCATGACTGTATCCTAATGCAATTCTAAAATATCCTTTCATAACTAATAAATGAATCCAGCATGTTTAATTCATAAGTAACAAAAAGAGTAAATTTCTCTCGGGTAACTTGTATAGAGGACATCATTGGTCATATCTATTTTCCTCTCCCTGACATCTAACATCTACTGGAGTATCCACCCCTAGGCCATTTAGCACATGAACTTGAAAGGAAATTGATCACACTCACATTTTAAGGGTTGGCCCTGAGTGCTCCAACGTAATGCAGTTTCCTTGCCATGACTGGTTCAAAAACTAGGCCTAAGCCAACCAGCCTATGGTAGTATTCCTTTGGTTGCAGGTTATTGACTAAATAATTAGGCTAGTGAGATGTGAGTGAGAATTTACTAGACAAAGGGGAGAGAAAGTTTCCCTGCCTTAAGAGAAAGGCAGAAAAGAAATCCTATGTATGTACTATGTATAGATGTCAGGCCTAATACTGATTCAGCCTTCTTGTGAGAAGATTGACATGAAATCAACACAAAAAGGATAAAATGCCAAGAATATTTCAGCCAATCAGACCAAGTTCTGCTTAAACTAGACGTAGTTGCCACACCACCTATAAATATTTTTGGGTTCTTTAGGGCTTATTTGAGTTAAATCTTTCATTATTTATGACTTAAAATACTCTAACATATGTAATTAACAGGGCTCTCTTTTATAATTAAGACAATTGTATAACTAATCATGTTTTACTTTTTGCTGCTAGGAATTTAGAGTCAAATTTCAAACTCAGCTACAAAAATTACATAAGCCTTGTGGCCCACATTTTCAGTCCCGTTTAATAAGACCCAGTTTTCCCTTCTGTCTTTTTATTTTTTCCTGGTTGTGGTTATATTCATGTATAACAAATTTTTCTTTTTAATTTTTCTTATAAACCACCACGGATTACTTGCAGAATATGTTTAAGTTTGAATAAATAAATTAAAATTAAATGAATTGACACAAAATAAGTAGAACTTTCTCAGAAGGTCACAGTAGAAATACATGCAAGAAAAATCAAAGAAATGATGAAAGGTATTTTACAAATCAGAAATTTTTATTGAAGAAAGTATGTTCTATTCATTTTCCAGATAAATGGAACTCATTGTTATATTATTATGTAATCAACCAGAAGAAATAGAATTGGTTTTATATGATTTTTGATGATCTGAATAGAATTCAAATTGCAAAGTAACAGAATTTATAGCCTCATGTTATGCAGCTCATTTTATTTTTTCTGATTCAGATCATTTCACTTCACTAATCAAATTAATTTGTACTAAAATATGTCAAACCCGTTGCATTAAGTTTTACGTTAAAGTTGTTTGCTTGCCAGAGCTGTTTCTCTAGAATTGGGTTTTGGAATAAACGCATATTGCCTATTACACATTTTTCACCATTTTGATAGGCATATGCTTTATTTTCATAAGTATCCATACCATGGAGATCATAGTACATTTCACTCTTGAAATACATATTAAATATTTGATGAGAGTATTACAAACACAATTTAAATATCTATCTCTATATATGAATTTATAGTAAGCCTAGTGGAAAAGCAATCAACTCTTTAATTTCTTCTCTCCTTGTTTGTGATTATAAATCCAAACTGTATTCCTATAAGACCTAACCTTTAAAAAGCAAGACAGACATTCCTTCAGCCAGAAAGGAAGGAAATGTTTGTCAATCTGTGTAAAGACTAGCAAATACAGTTTCTTTAAAAAAAATTAATGGATAAAATATTGTGATACTTCTTTGGCACATTAATGGCTTACAAATCACAGAAAAGTTTGCTTTTAGGAATACAGGAAGTTACACTGAAGAAGAAATAAGATTTCCCTGCCCCTGAGAGTACAAACTCCCACTGCTAGAGCTTCTTTTTTATTGAGTATTACTTTCATCACTAAAATGTTTGGGATGATCATTTAAATTTTCAGTTTTCTTAGTATCATGAACACAAGATTTGAAAAGGGAAGAAAATAGCACAGAGAGATTGGACAATAAAATGGCAACACCATAAACTTTGCCTCTTTTCTCATTAAGCCTAGGTCAACTAACAGGTGTGCAAACAAAGGTCAGGGCTGGCTACTTCAGCCTAAGTCATCCACGTGTGCTATAGCAACCAGGACAATTACAGAGCTTCTAGGTAACCTTACTGACCCGCCACTGCTCTACTTGTAGCACTCATTGTAAATGATACATTGGGCATGTGATCGAATAAAATGATCTACAAATCAAAATTCATGAAAATTTTTCTTGTAATAATTTGGAAATTCCTGCCAATTATACCTACAAAATAAAATATAAACACTTTTAAAATCTGCAACCCTTATCAAAATGTATCTAGAAAGGATTTTCATTTAATAACTGTATTTGTATATGTGCCTTCATTAGACGGCAGCTGTCTTTAACAAGTTGGCATAAACTGCAAAAGGAAAAAGAGATGTGTGGCTCTTCCTCAACCAAACACTTTTTTAAGCACCTCTACAGTTCTGGGCACTTTTGACTACCAAAAACATTCCCACTCCATTTTCCATCACTAAGATGCTCTTGGGTAACTTCATGGAAGGCTTATAGGGGAGTTCCTGAGTAAGGTTACTGCTGCAAGGAACTAAAATTAGATGTGAGAAAATTACAACACACACCCACATAAAGCCTTCTGCACAGGCAAAAAGGCAAACCTCTCTTTAAACAGATTATTTTTAAACTTAAATGATGTGAAGAAAGCAAATAATGCAAGGCTCTAGGAGCAGGGCAAAGTTGAGAGTCTGAGGCCTCCATACCTTAAACCAAAAAAATCTCAAATCATGTTTCTTATGTAAATAAAAAGAATGCAGGAGAAGCTAAGCTATGTCTCATACACCCATAAGCCCAAAAGCAGAATTTCCTCACTCCCTTTTTCTAAAGGGCCCACAAACCTCTCTGGCCTCAGAAATAGTTATTCTGAATCAGAATATGGTTTGAGGATTATGAGGATTATGGATACTTTTTAATTATTATAGCATTTACATATAACACTCATTCATCTGTTTCCTTGCTTTCATTTTTCTGTGTTGGAATCATTGCAACAGCTATCCATTATTTACTAAGACAAATAAGAATTCAAACTGATAAGATCTTCCAAACTCCAGCAGAGCACAGATTATGGCTTTAGTGTCTAGCTCTGTGAATTTATGTATATGGATACTCATAAGAACAAGTATTCTGAATTGTTCTCATTAATGTGTTTGCTCTTATGGGGGAATAAATGTTAACAAAGAGATGTTACATAGGGACTCAAAACTTAAGAATTACTGTGCACTTTATTCCTGCTTGCAATTCTTCCAATCTGGCTCTATATCCCTTACAATGACTTAAAAAGCTTTCAGGAAAAATATAAGACTATTGACAACTTTCTGAAATGCTCCTCTCAGAGTCTGTGCCATTGATTGTTTAGCTACAGTCCTAGGCAGCTAAAATCACAGAATGCCACAAAAGATAGGATTGGCTCCTAAATCAGACAGCTCTGGATTAGTATTCCAGCACAGTCTTCTTACTGTGCGTTTATCTGTTCTGAGCCTCAGCCACCTCATCTATGAGATGGAGGTAATACAAGCACCTACTTCAGAGTGTGCTAGAGGCTTTAATGGGAAAATGCATGAAGAGCTGCAGTGTCTGGCACACTAAGTGCTCAGTAAACATTACTCCCTTCTCCATAACCCTCTGCAATGCCTGAACAATTGTTCACCAGGGCAATACTACAGATTAGGAGACAGAATCTCTCATGTAAATGGGATTCATAATTATGCTTGCCATTATTTCACTATCAAATGTGACTAGGTAAATTCTGAGCCCACGCACAAGATTGAAATTGTAGGCTACAGTAATGGTAGGCCAAGCTACGCTCAGGTTTTGTTTTATTTTTCATGTGCCTGTTGGCCCTCTATACATCTTTGGAAAAATGTCTATTTTTAACTTGGGTTCTTTTCTTTGATATTGAGTTGTATAAATATGTTTGGATTTTAACCCTTTTTTCATTCCTAGGTGTTTTATTCTTTTTGATATCATTGTAAATGGCTATCATCAAAAAAGGCTATAAATAACAAATGTTGGTGAGAATGCAGAAAAAAGAAGGAATCCTAGTACACTGTTGGTAAGGTTGTAAATTGGTGCAGCCACTATGCAAAACAGTATGGAAGTTCCTCAAGAAACTAAAAATAGAACTTCCAGGAAGTTCTTGTCATGGCTCAGTGGATTATGAAACCAACTAGCATCAAGGAGGATGTATGTTCAATCCATGGCCTCTCTCAGTGTTTTAAGGATCTGGTGTTGCCGTAAACTGTGGTATAGATCAAAGATACAGCTTGGATCCCACGGTGCTGTGGCTGTAATGCAGGCTGGCAGCTGCAGCTCCTATTCTACCCCTAGCCTGGGAACTTCCATATGCCACAGGAGTGACCCTCAAATGCAAACAAAACAAAACAAAACAAAACAAACAAACAAACAAACAAAAACAAGGAAGAAAGGAACAGAATTACCATATGATCAAGCAATTGTACTGCTGGATATACATTTGAAAAAAAAAAACATTAATTAATCAATTTTTTTTTGTCTTTTGTCTTTTTAGGGCCACAACCACAGCCTATAGAGGTTCCCAAGCTAGGGATCAAATCACCCAAGGCATGTCTGTGACCTGCACCACAGCTCACCGCAACTTGGGATCCTTATCCCACTGAGCAAGGCCAAGGATTGAACCTACCTCCTCATGGATACTAGTCAGGTTCGTTAACCACTGAGCCATGACAGGAACTCCTCAAAAACATTAATTTAAAAAGATAGATGCAACCTAATGTAACAACAGCATTATATACAATAGCCAAAATATGGAAGCAACCTAAGTGCTCATCAGCAGATGAAGAGATAAAGAAGATGTCTCACACACACACACACACACACACACACACACACCCTGAAAATTACTCAGCCATAAAAAAGAAAGAAATTCTGCCATTTGCAACAACATGAATGACCTATAAAGTATTATGCTAAATAAAATAAGTCAGACAAATAAAAACAAATACTCTACGTTATCACTCATACATGGAATCTAAAAAACCAAAATAAATGAACATATCTAACAAAACAGAAGCAGACTCACAGATATATAAAATAAACTAGTGGTTACCTGTGGCCGTGGAGGGTGGAGGGTTGGATAGGAGCATAGGATTAAGAGACACAAACTAACACATATAAAATAAGTTACAAGGATCTACTGTACAGCACAGGGAAATATAGCCAATATTTTGTAATAACTTTAAATGGAGTATAACCTATAAAAATACTGAATCACCATGTACACCTGAAACTAAAACAATGTTATAAATCAACCATACTTCAACAAAAAAAAAAGTTTAATAAAGTAAATGCTTTAAGAAAAAGGAGGTCAAGGCTATAGTCAGGAAGAAACTTGTCTAAGTTTAGTCAAGCTGAGGAGAATGTTAAGGCTGTCTTGGTCAGTAAAAATATCAATACAATGATTACAAAATTAATGAGAGAAATCTTTGTCCAAAATATTGCCAATTTTCAACTTTCTGTTCATTGCTGCTAATATTCCTTAAATGAAGTGAGAGAGTTTTAATTTAACATTATGTCAGCACATGAATGCCATCTGCTCCAGAAAAGGTTATCAAAGGCCCAGAACCCTGTTGGAGCAGACACTACTCAGCTATCACTAATAGAGTTCTATCTACCTCCCAAATGGCTAGGTGGTCCAGAGTGTCAGAGACATGAACTTTCACAGAGATTGATAAATCTCTTTGTCTTTGGGTTCCTGAAATTTCTGCTTTGTGTGAACTAGATTTTGGTACTTAGGATTCATTGTGGGTTGGCAGCTCAACTGGTCATGGCAGATTTTCCCTGTGACCCAGACACCTAATACCAAAGCCTTCACTACCTCTCACAGGCACTACCTCTAAAGTCCTACAATCTCACAGCTGATGCAGTCATGGAAGCTCCAGAAATGAAATTCACCTGAAAATATACAACCCTCTCCAAACTACCAACAATGTCTCTAAGTCAACACTTTAAGTCTAAGCACACAGCTTGTATCTCTTTCGCTCTTAGACAATTAACTCTGTTGCTTCTCAGAGCTTTGAATTGCTAATTTTTCCCTGAAGGTGAGGAAAACCTGGAAATGAAAGAAGCTCAGATAGGAGAATGTCTCAGCATTGTGGTAGAAAAAATTCAAGGTTAGCTGAAGACATTTGATGGAAATCCTGGCAAGCTGATTTGATTGTAGATGTGAGTATAGGGGTAGAGTGAGGCTCAGAAAGAAATGCTGCAACTGCTTAGGAATAAGGAAAGGAAAAATACTTTCCATTGATTTAAACATGAACAAGATACAGTTAATATCTCCAAAGGTGGTTCTACATAATTAAATGTTAAAAACTTACCTGATACATTTGTCATGAGATAAAATCTCTTGTTCTGTAAATTATTCCAAATAGTCCTAATGATACCTCCTATAAACTCTACTGTCAGAGGACTGAGGCCATGATATTTCTAGGCATTTCTCAGGTCTATTGAAGTCTTCTCCAGTTTAAATATGCTCAGTGCCTGCAACTGCACCCAGTAGCACTTTATCATATTTAACACTGAAAACTTCTAATGTGGATAGTAAATTTTTTTAAGTAGTAAAATGACATGCCAGAACGGTGACTGATTTTAAAGCACTTGGTTTTGCAACTGAGGCTCAAACCTAATAACAGGTGATTGTAGGTTTGGCCAGCACTAAACCAGAATTAAGAATTTTTTCACTTCTGAACATCCTTTTCTCTTTCCTTTTCTCATCAGCTGATAAAACTGTTTCATTGGCAAGTCTAATTTAGACACGGAGATTAATCCATCAAGCTATCACTGTATTTCTCTAGTCATTAAGATGATCCAACTAACTCTCTGCTTTTTATTATTTTTCATGTATTAATAAATCACCAGCACCTGTATAAATAAAAAGAATGAAAGAATCTATACAAAAGTATACTCAATGACAAAAAAAAAAAAAGCATCGTCGATTTAGTCAGGGAAAGTTGATGAGGGTGGGTCAATAAAAGCTCCAAAGGAGAGGAAAACTGAAATTTAACTTTGTTAGCTGTGCAGGGATGGAAAAGAGAAGGGACTTCTAGACAAAGCATCTCAGGCCTGCCCCAGACTATAGCCCACCAGGTACCAAGTTACCAGAAATCAAAGGAGCCTGAGCTTCAGGAAATCACTGGTTCAAGTCAACCTTTCTCTGGCTGAATTAACTAAGGGAGTTTACATTTTTTTTCTGACCAACCCCTTGGCTTTCTGAAAAGGATGTAAATCCCTACCTTACTTTCCAGTACGTCTTTTCCTCAGGGCCTAGATTCCTGACTTCCATTTCAAGCATCCTAGAAGATAAAATGCTGTTTCTAAATCTGAGCCTTATAGCTAAAGTTCCCACCCCACCCCTATACACATCTACAGTCAAATCAGCCTGCCTAGATTTTCACCATATGTCTTCAGCTAACCTTGAATTCTTTTCCCTACCAAAATGCTGAGACATTTTCCTATCTGAGCTTCCTTCATTTTGACATTTTTTCATAATTTCTATTAAGACTGTTCCTACCATTGGTTTTGCCTGGTCTCTATATTCCAATCTTTCCCAGTCTGGCCATCATAGACAAGTCATAGTTATAATACATTTATGAAATGTCTACTTTGCTTATAAAGAGCAAAACTGACTTGCATATGATTTATTTTGCCTAAATAAAGAAATAAGACTGGTTTAAAAATGTGAAGAACTTAAGATTTCCAATTTGGGTAAGTTAGAGTACTTTGTAGAAACTAAGGTTGCCACAAAAATAAAGCAACCAGAAAAGCCAGGTAAACAATGTTTATAATCATCATAGATCTAAGGAAGCAACTCAAACTATGGAAGTTAAAATTCTAAAGGGAGTATCTCAGAATGGTAAGCTAATGACCTGAAGTTGCTTTTTCCTGGGGTCATTTCCCGACTCTGGGTATCAGTCAAAAGGCTGAGAATCTGGAAAATCTGGGCTTGGCTTAGGCAGAGTGCCATGGAGTTAGGGTGATAGAATTGGAAGTTAAAAGGTCTCAAATTACATTTGCCAAATTTTGAAGGCACATAGCGCTAAAGACAGAAACCTCTGAAAATAAGAATGCTTTTCAAATCTTTGAACATTACAGATTAGTTAAGGGTCTATCAGGAGAAGGGTTTTCTTGAAAACAAGATATCAGCAGGGCCATGTTCCCTCTGAAACCAGTAGGGAAGAATCCTTCTTGCTTCTCGACCTTCCGGTGTTTGTCTCCAGTCCTTGACATTCCTTAGTTTACAGATGTGTCACTCCAATCTCAGCCACTGCACCACATCAGTGCCTTCTCTCTGTGTCTGCATCTCCCTCCCATCTTCCTAAGAGGGAGAATACCAGTTGTACAGGAGGGGGGGGGGCACCCTACTCAAGTATGACTTCATCTGAACTAATCATATCAGCATTAACCCTATTTCCAAATCAGGTCATATCTAAGGTTCCAGGGTAGGACTTTAACACATATTTTTGGAAAGCATAATTCATACTGTATAATTGTATTGTGATAAGTGATATTTCAATATGTTTTCATGAAAAGACATATTCATCAATTTACCCAACAAAAGTTTCTAGTCAGAGAATATCATCTGAAACAAATATGAATTACTCACCATGTGCAAATGATCCCAAAATACATTCTTTTACAAATGTACACTAAATGAGAAGGTCAGAAAAGTAGCATTTTCCACATTTTTTCAGGGGTAGTAACTTTTACCATTCTTGAATCTATTGTATATATGTTCCATGTTTATGTGTTTTAAACTTCTCTCACATTTAGCTTGTATTTTCTGCTAAAGGTACCCTTGTGGCTATAAATTCTAATTAAAGATAGTTTAAATGTTATCCAACCAAGAGTCTCAAAAAAGTTGAAAAACTGGTTATGAAAATGGTGCAGAAAGAATGTACCTTCCAAAGAATGATTCTGCTGCACCCCTCCTTAACCAACCACTACCTCCTATCAAGTTTTCTCTTCCTCTTTCAGAGAATACAAAACATCTTCATTTATTGCATTTCAAATTTTGGTTTATTACTTTATTGGCTTTTCCCTTTGTTCAATTCCAATTATGTGGGTATTTTAGGTTGAGATAGACTATGTTATAACATCTCATTAAAATTAATATAATTTTTTAAATTTAATAGCTCTTCATCTAATGTCAGGATTTCTGAAAATAATTACATTCATTAAAAAACCAATAGATATAAATTCAAAGGAGCAACAATAAGACTGAAAGAAAAATTCTCAACAAAGATGATAGAAGCCTAAGACAATTGAAGGACTTCTTTAAAGTTCAGAGAAGATAACTGGCAATTTCAATTCTATGTAAAAATATCCTTCAGACATAAAGATAAAACAAAGTTATTTTTGAGATAAATTTTAAAAGTGAGAGAATTTATATCCATCAGACATTAACTAAAAGAAATTATAAAAGTATATTTTCAGGGAGAAGGAAAATAATCATCAAAATGCTGGAAGAAAGGAGAATCAAGATGTCAGAGGAGTAGGATGTATAGCTAACCTTCTCCCACAAATACATCAAAAATACATCTACATGTGGAACAGTTCTCAGAGAACATCCAGTGAATGCTGTCAGAAGACCTAAGACTTCCAAAAAGGCAAGAAAATCTATGTAACTGAGGAGGACAAAAGGAAAAAGAGAGAAAGGAATTAGGATGGGTTCATCACCCCAGGGAGGGAACTATGAAAGAGGAAAGGTTTCCACACATTGGGAAGTCCCCTCACTGTCAGGGAAATCACCTGGGACGAAGAGGGAGTTTGGGAGCCTCGGAGGAGAACACAGCAACCAGTTTGCAAAAGGCAAAGCAGAGAGAGACCTGCACAGACAGTCAGTGCAAACACCCTGCGCTCCCTAGCCTGAGACATTCATCTGTTGGGGCAGCATGGGCTGGTGTTAAGGCTCAGGCTTTAAAGCTAAGAGCCAGGGAGATGACTAGAGTTGGCTATGTGAAGACAACATGAAAGGGGCTAGAGTGTTGTTTGCCACAACTGAGGGAGTACAGGAAGAAACCCGAACCCCCCGAAGAGACAAGGTGCCATTGTTGGGACAGAGGAGGGCCAGGACCACCGCAGAAACCTTTCTGTACACATGGGCTCTCAAAAGGCAAGGCACCACTTACATGAGCTCTGGGGGTAGACATGAGCCACAGGTGCCATCTCAGGCTCCAGAGACAGATGTGGCCCTCCACCACCACAGAGTCATGGGACTGGGCACCAACCACTGCCCCCGCCTCCCCAGGAGTGTATGCAGCCCATTGCCACCACTGAGGGTACTGTAACCAGGTGCCAACAACTGCCCTGGTTCCCTGGGAGCATGTGTGGGCCTGCATGCCCCTAACAAGGGCCTTATGGCCATCCTGTGCTAAGGAAAGAGAAGCCAAATATCCAGACTAAATGCATCCCTTAAACCAAAAAAATGCTAAACCCACACAAGCTACTCAGGGATGTTCCTGCATATATATAGTTCTCCAAGACTACAGTAGATGATTATTTCTCCTAAACTTACAGGGAAGAGAAATACAAGCAAAATAAGGAAGCATTGGAAGCATTCACAGTTAAAAGACAAAGAGAATTCCTTTGAAAGAACAAATAATGAAACAGACTCCTTCAGTCTAATAGACATTGAGTTCAAAAAAGAGGTAATGAAAATACTGAAGAAATTAAGAAAGACTATTAACAGAAATGCAGACTACTGTAAAAAAAGAACTAGAAACTATAAGGAGGAGCCAAGAAAAATTAGAAAATTCATATGCCAAAATGAAGGCTGAGCTAAACCAGTGAATGGCAGAGTGAATAATGCAAAAGAAAGAAAAATAAGTGATCTGAAAGATGGAATAATAGAAATTACCCAATCTAAACAGCAGACAGAAAGCCAAATAAAAAAAAGAAAGAAATGTAAGAGACCTATGGGGAAATATAAAGCATGCCAATCTATACATAATATAGATTCCAGAATGAGAAAAAAGAGAAAAGGGGATTGAAAACCTATTGGGCTGAAAACTTTCAAACTTAAAGAAGAAAAAAGATATCCAGATATAGAAAGTACAGAAGGTCCCACACAAGATGAACTCAAACATATCTATACCATGATATATTATAATAAAAATGGAAAAAGCTAAAGACAAGGCAGCAAGAGAAAAAAAAAAAAAGAGTTTATTACAAGGGAACTCCCATAAAGTTATCATTTGATTTCTCCATAGAGACCAGAAGGGAATGCCAGAATATATTCAAAATCTTAGAAGGGAAAAATCTTCTACTTGAAATACTCTACCAAGCAAGATCATCACTGAGACAAGAAGGAGAAATAAAGAATCTCTCAGACAAGCAAAAACTAAAAGAATAAAGCGAAACTAATCCTACTGTAAAAGAAATATTTGAAAGTCCTATATAAATAAAAAAGAAGCAAAAAGATATAGAAAGGAGAAAATCACGATTGGAAAGTAAATCACTTAAGCCAGTTACAGAACAACAACAACAAAAAAAAAAGGTAAGAATATATCAAGAAAAAGACATTTGCTCTTTAGTAAATGATGCTGGCAAAGCTGGACAGCTGCATGTAAATCAATGAAGTTAGAACACACCTTCACATCACAAGCAAAAATAAACTCAAAATGGTTTTTAAGTCTTTGGACTTGAACATAAGACATGACACCAAAATTCCTGCTGTGGCACAATGGGATCAATGGCATTGCTGGGGCATTGAAATGTAGGTTTTATCCTCGGCCCAGCACAGTGGGTTAAGAATCCAGTGTTGCTGCAGCTACAGTGTAGATGCATCTGCAGCCTGGATCTGATTCCTGGCCCAGGGACTCCAGGTCCTGTGGGGTAGCCAAAAAAGGAAAAAAAAAAAAACTTAAAAAAAAAATGACACCATAAAATTCCTAGAAGACAGAATATGCAAAACATTCTCTGTCATAAATCATACTAACACTTTCTCTGGTCAGTCTCCCAAGGTAATAGAAATAAAAACAAAAATAAACAAATGGAACATAATCAAACTTAGAAACGTACAAGCATTTGCACAGTAAAGGTAGCATGGGGGAAAAAAGACAACCTACAGAATGGGAGAAAATATTTGCAAATGATACAATTGACAAGGGCTTAATCTCCAAAATAACAACAACAACAACAACAACAAAACTCAACAACAAAAACAAAGAACTCAATCAAAAAATGCATAGAAGACCTAAATAGACATTTCTCCAAAGACATATGGATAACCAGTAGGCACCTGAAAAGATATTCAACATTGCTAATTATTAGAGAAATGCAAATCAAAACTACAGTGAGGTACCACCTCACACAAGCAGAATGGCCATCATTAGGAAGGCTACAAGTAACAAATGCTGGAGAGAGTGTGGAGAATGTGGAGTGTATAGAATTCTCCTATACTGTTGGTGGGAATGTAAACTGGTACAACTATATGGAAAATGGTATGGAGGTTCCTCAGAAAACTAAATATAGAACTACCATATGATCCAGCAATCCCACTCCTGGGCACATATTTGGACAAAACATTTACATGCTTCTGTCTAGCTTTGCCAGCAAAACAAAAAGATACATGCAACCCTATGTTCAAAGCAGTACTATTCACAACAGCCAAGACATGGAAACAACCTAAATGTCCATCAACAGATGAGTGGATTAAGAAGATGTGGTACATATATACAATAGAATACTACTCAGCCATAAAAAAAGAAAAAATAATGCCATTTGCAGCAACATGGATGGAACTAGAGACTTTCATACTAAGTGAACTAAGTCAGAAAGAGAAAGACAAATACCATATGACACCACTGATATGTGGAATCGAATCTAAAATATGGGGAAAAGGTGCCTATTTACAAAACAGAAATAAACACAACCGACTCCTTATGGTTGCCAAGGAGAGGAGGGAGAAAGTGAAATGGACTAGGAATTTGAGGTTAGTAGATGCAAACTACTATATTTAGAACTGATAGACAACAAGGTCCTACTATATAGCAAAGGTAACTATATCCAATCTCACTGATAGACAACAAGGTCCTACTATATAGCAAAGGTAACTATATCCAATCTCCTGTGATAATAGAAAATAATAGTTTAAAAAGAATGTATATGTGTGCAAACTGAGTCACTTTGCTATACAACAAAAATTAGCACAACATGGTAAACCAACTATTATATTTAGAATGGATAAGCAATGAGGTCCTACTATGCACCACAGGGAACTACATCCAATCTCTTGGGATTGAATATGATGGAAGATAGTATGAGAAAAAGAATATATAAATTTATGACTGGGTTGCTATGCTATACAGCAGAAATTGACACAACACTGTTAATCAAATTTAATAAAAAAAAATTACCTGAAAAAAAATGCTGCAAGAAATAAAGAGCAAGTGTAAAAAAATTGGTAAATATTTTTAAATATAAATGAATATTGCTTTAGCAATAATAGTAATGTCTTCCTGGATTGAAAGTAACTAAAATTAAATTGCATAGTAATGATAACATAAAGGATAGAGTGGGAAAATAGAGCATCATAAGATTCCTGTATTATCAGGGAAATAGTATAATTAATAATTGGTATTAGACCATAATAAGTAAAGGACACCTGTTATAATCTCTCATGTCAGGACCACTAAAAGAATAGTGAAAGAATGTATAACTAGCCAGCTATCATTGGAAAAAGTTAAAAGTATATCTATAAGTCCAGCAAATAATAAGTATTCAGTTAATAGTGTTTTTATTATTAAAATCAATAATAATTTTAAACAAGTCTATGCCACTTAATAAGGCAATAGTTATAGAAACAAAATTACCTTGAATTAAAATTACAGGCCCCAGGAAAGTTGCTTCAGTTCACAGAAATGTGATTAGCCATATAGCACAATACTATTTGTGAACCTCAAAGGCAGAGTTCCTGTTGTTGCTCATTGGGTTAAGAACCCAACACAGTGTTTGTGAGGATGTGGATTTGACCCCTGGCCTCGCTCAGTAGGTCAAGAATCTGGCATTGCTGAGGCTGTGGTATAGGCTGGCAGCTGCAGCTCTGATTTGACCCCAGCCTGGGAACTTCCTTATGCCACATGTGCAGCTGAAAAAAGAAAGAAGGAAAGGAGGTGGGGGGAGGGGGGAAGTAAGATTTAAAAATAAAAATGAAACCTCACATGCACTAGAATTTTTTTTTTTTTTTTTTTAGTCTCATGAGCCTATCCAGTGCCATCAGGCTAAGATGGAAATTCTTAAGAAGTGTTACTGTGTTTGTCATAATGCTCACTTCTCCCAAGAGAATATGGAGTAGCAAACAGGACTGAGGAGAATAAAGACTCAAAATTTCATCAATAAATTTGACTCTCTAGCTACTGAGACCATATGTATTTCTTATATTGCTTCGTCATCACCCTCAATAAATTCTTCTGATAGTTAATGCATAGACTGAAATCACAAACCATTGTGAAACACAGGTGGTATCCCAGAGCTTACTTATGATAGAAGACTGTTGAGTTGGCTACAACTCTATTGTATTAGCAGAATTTGAACACTAAATGGTAAAATGACTTTCAAGTAGCTGCTGAATGATGAAATAATGTGGTAAAGTCACAAGCACAGAGAGTAATTAATGTTAAAGAGTAACAGGCACATCCCTTTGGGAAACAGTAGCAGTGAGGATCCCAGCAGAGCATCAGGAAAGGAGTACTCTTGGAGCAAAGCCAGAAGTCAAACTCTAGTAAAGATCAACTAAGTCTTCAAATCATTAATTTCCTTTATGTAGTTACAAAGTATTTTTTGGTCTGGCATTGTATCAGAAAAGGAAACATCCCTTTCCATGTTCTTACACAAGACCCATTTCTGCTCACTTTCCTGCTAGTTACAGCCCTCCCAAGGGTGATGGAGTCTCAGTCTGCTGGGTTAGAGCCCAGTATATTCATTGAGCCATGGTTAGCTAGTAGTTAAAGTAAGAATGTAGCAGTATCTTCTATTTTGTGTGGCAATCTTCAACTTTTTCTCCCTACATCTCCAAGTATGTCATCAGCTAGGTAAGAGAAATCTCTGAATATCCAGACATTTTTTTCTTTTCCCTCACAGACATGCCTAATTAACCAAATTTAGATTTACGGAGGACGCACTTTCACCATGTGCTCCAACTTGTGCACCAGAAGGCCTTGCAATTGTGGATTGTTGGAAGTTCTTGCTGTAGATAACAATAAAGTTGCATTTTGATTGTCAGCATTGTTATTTCTTATGCATATTTGCCACTTTTTAAAAACTTGAGGGGAGCACAGATGATCAATAATGCACATTTTTGACACTATAAAATCTATGGCCATAATACCATTATAATAATGCCAAAATCCAACCACCATCTCAAATATCTCTTCAACTATACTCATGTGTTCATTCTACCCATAGCCAAAAATGATTATAAATAACATAATATTTTAATATATAAACTCAATTGATATATTAAGTGGGAGTCTTAATTCTAAGCATACAAATGTCATGTGTGTGCAGAAATATTTCTTATTCTCCAAATGTGAGTATGATAGTAAGAATACCCAAAGGTTTAGGATCTCCATGAGTTTAAATTATTGATAAGTTTAATGTGAGTTCTATAACAACCTTTTATAGAATTACAGAGTTGTAGATACGTATCCAATCAAATTTTTTTTTTAATTTTTTGGTTGTAAGGGACAGAAAGCCAACTCAAGCTAGTTTAAGTTAAAAAAAAGTTTGTTGGCACAGAGATGAAAAGTATGAAGAATTCACTCAAGAACTTTGCAAGGCATTTACTCACAGAATGTCATTAGGCTCCATCTCCATCTCTCAATTCCTCTTTTTTCTAGGATACCTTCTTTCCCCATTACATGGCAACGAGCAAATTAGAGAGAAATCACAATAGAATGATATTGTTCCTTTCCTAATAGTTATAGCAAAAGCCCCATGGTTGTTCTTCATAGGCCCAGAATAAGTCTATATCTATCTCTGAAGCAATTTCTGTGACTCTGATTATTTGGACCTGGGTCATGTACCCTGCCCTAGACCACATAGAGTGAGGATATGAGTAGAGTGGTTCCTCCTTTAAAAAGTCAGGGTACAGTTAACAGGAAAAGGAATGAGGTTGAGGAAGATAAAAATAAACAAGTATCTATTATAATTTTCTCTGATATTTTCTCTATAATGAAGAAATTTTGTTTAATAGAATCTCTGGACCTGATAATGAAACGTTTGCATAAATTCATATTTCAAAATTTTTCTCCAAATATAAAAAATC
Source organism: Phacochoerus africanus (assembly GCF_016906955.1). Lineage (NCBI taxonomy): Eukaryota > Metazoa > Chordata > Mammalia > Artiodactyla > Suidae > Phacochoerus > Phacochoerus africanus. Next base: position 154,308,696 of record NC_062546.1, on the reverse strand, counting down.
TAATTTGACATTTAAAATTACTGAAAGTGTAATTATCATATAAGCTAGTTGCTCATCCATGCACTGATTCTTTTCCCTCCTCTCCAACTTCTTACTACCATTTAAACTGTCTCTTTTGATAGCTCCAACTTGATAGAGACATGTATTTAACATAAATTCAAATTTGAGACAGGCATAAAAGGAGAAGTGTATTCTGCATGTTCTATATAATTTATTCATGATTATAGATGTTAGGAGTTTAAAATTAGGAATTACCTAATGCATTACTATTTTCTATGTTGTAGAAAGATTTTTAAATACTGCCTTGGAATAGATCATTACCTTGAAAAATATGCATCTAAACTCTACCTAGTTTCTCCAATTTGGCTATTCAAATGATAAAGAAAATAGGATTTCCATTATCTCATTCCAGTCGCTAACTCTGATTCACTCTGGGATGAACGAAAAATTTTCATTGGGCTGCACAAAGATTTGGGGTGGCTTTTTTGGGTATTGCATAAAATTGAAGCACACAGCCATTGTGAATCACATTTCTGCTTTCATTATAAAGAATAATAGGATATTTAAAAGACTTATAAAACATTCCTCTTCCTCTCTCTTTTGCCTGTGACAGACATCATTAACTGATCAATGTACTCCATACACCTTTAAAGAGCACTCCCAGCAGCCACTATAAACAAAGAAAGCACTAAAAACAAAATTATTTAACAATTCTGTCCTTAAAAATGTTTACTAAGCCAACCAATAAAGATTGAAAAATTATCTTACCTTTTGTCAATGACTCTATATAGATTTTTCTTCCAACCCTGGATCTTCTGAGCTTAATATCCTTGAAGTTATAGCTATCTACACCTTTAATGAAAAACAATATTAATAGCCACCTAAGACTCCAGTTATTGGAATGTTCCCTGAATCCCTGCCTAATCCCACCCAAAGAGCAATTTGAAATACCCAGGTACAGCACTCAAAAATGATATGGACTCTGTTGCTGTGGCTGTGAGGTAGGCTGGCAGCTGCAGCTCTGATTAGACCCCTAGCCTGGGAACCTCCATATGCCCTGAGTGTGGCTCCAAAAAGAAAAAAAGAAAAAAATGATATGGACTGTTACTTCCTGGCCATTAGAATACCTAAAGCATCTCTATTAAAGTGGGATCCAGGGAGTGTAGAAGGAATCTTGAGAGCTCAGGGAGAGTCCCTTGCCTTGCATAAGCCCAGATGCTGGCTCCAAAGATTTTCATATTCTCCAAGATTCCCTCAGAGCAGAAGCCTTCTTCTAGTCATTTCCCCAGATGAAAAGGCTTTCTTCTAAGTACCATCCATTTAACCAACTCAGTTGGCTTATGAAATAAATGCTAAGACCTGCTTCTTTAAGATTTCAATCCATTTGCTTTTTTAAAAATGCTCCCTTTGGTTGCCTTGATAAGGGAACATCACAATGAATAAATTAAAAAATAATTAGAACCATGTGATTGTCTTGATACAAATGTGCTTACCCATGGGATGACTGTATGGCTTTGGCATCAGGTACTGTGCATCTGGGCAGAAGTCTGCTTGGGGAGTTAGCTTGAATCACACTCTCCCTCAGTGTATAGAAGCAAATTCACATAAATGAATTATCTGATCTCTAGGGGCAAGAAAGCATTCTGGCAATGACATGAACATTAGTTTCAGCATTGTTTCTAAGGGAACCAAGGAATCTTTCAATGAAATGAATTGTTATTAAACTTAGAAAACATAGTAAGAAATGTAACTCATCAATCAATGAGGTATCCCTCACTTTATGGAACAGAGGTGTTCAGCCAAACAGTTTATAAAGTTTTAGAGAAAAGCAGTCACAGTTATAGCTATGTGCCATGGCATACACTATGCCTGCTTCTAGGTATAAACATGCTTACCAATTCATTTTTTTCTGTAGCACTCTTCTTGATCCAGATCTTCTTTCCCATAGAACTTGGTCAATTCAATCATTTGGTGGACCCTTTTCTGTGGAAGGACACATATGATTTTAATATAGACATTTACAACATGTGATTCACTTTGCCTTTATAAACTGCACAATACCATCTACATCCCCTCAAATTAATATGAATTCTGGACAATCCTGGAAATTGTGTGATTCAACATCTGCCAACATGATCCCCTCAGATGATTTTTCTCAAGCCATTTATACTACCTAACAGCTTAATTTGACAAGTATTAAACTGGAAAGATAGAAAAGGCAGACTTGAGAGACACTTTTGAATTACCAAGATACCAGCAGATACTTTCAACCTGAACAATTATGAGAATATAAATTTGAAGACATGTTTATAAATAGCTATATGTCATCTAGAGAATTTCCTATCAAAAAAAAACTAATTTGTTCCTCTATTTTGACATTAAATTGTTTGTTTTAGATTAGATGATTTTTAGTATGCCCTAGAAAGTGTTAAATCGTTGACATAGTACACAAAGAAACTAAATGACCTGCCCACAATTTAATTACTTGCTAAAAATCTGTCTCTTTTAAATATAATTTTTATGAAATAAACTTGATGTAATCTATGCTAATTCAAATGACTCAATCAAATTTAATAGTTAAGATGTAATTAAATTACATTAGATTAGATCATAGGCTTTTCTATGCAATATATGCAGTGCTACCAATTAATTAACCAGGTCAGTCCATCACTTATTCATCTTGCTGTGTGCAAGTTATTATTAGTTATTGTGAAGCTAGCTGTTGTGAACAAATGTACTCAAGAGGTAAGACCTAAGCACTAAAACCACAACCTAGAGTGAAAACTGGTAAGTTCAGCGAGAAAAGCATAAAGAAATTTCCATGTGAGTTTAAAGAAAGAAAATAGTTCTATTTGAGGGAATCAAGAGAGTAGCTGGATTGGCCTTGAAAGATAGGTAGGATTTTAACAAACAGACACAGGAGAGAAGATCATTCCACAGAGAAAAGAGAGTAAGAGGTACAGAAGTGGGGAAATGTTGGAGGACTAGAGAGAAGTCTAGTTTGTTTGCAAAATAGGGTGCAAGAGGAAAGTTAATAAACATAGCTGACAGGGCCAGGCTATGGAACAGCAAACCAAAAGATTTCCATATTAGTTGATGATAATGGGAGTTTTTTAAAGTATTGTACAAAAAACAGTTAAGTGTTATGCTTTTAAAATTTATCTAATAAGATGGAGTGGAGAAAAACTGGATGCCAGAAATTTAGCTAGGACACCATTACAATAGTCTAGAAAAGATGAAATTCAGGCCTAGATTAGTGCCAAGAGAACTGATATGAAACTGCAGGTTTCCTCCACAAAAGCCAATCTCCATGACGGCATGAACCACATTGCTCTTGTTTGTGATAAAAAGCATACTGGTGTGTTAAGGGGGATACTGCAGAAATAATGTTGGCAGATCTGTGAAACTGATTAACAGTGGAAGATAAAGGAAGTGATTAAAAATTTGAGACTTTAAGAGAAATTTTATAATAATAAATTGAGAAGATTTGGGGATGATGTATTCATTCGTTGGTTCAATAAATATTTTTGAGCATCCATTAGGTGCAGGTTCATACAGAATTTTGAAGACGCTAAGTCTGAGGTGCTAATACATATACTCAAAAGGAGATGACCAACAGACTGTCTAAAATGTGCTTCTCCACTTAGTAGAGAAAGAAATTCCAGTCAAGAAAGCATCTTCATGACCTCTTAATAACCCAGAACTTCAGTGTGGCTGGATCTAGTCACATTTCAAAAAATTCTTTTAGCCTCCAAGTTGCAATGTCTGTTTTACTAAAATAATTTATGACCTTCCATTTTAAAGACAATTATTTGAGAAACACATTCTGTCTTTCTTTCTTGTTCCAAGGTGAAAGTTATGATACAAGCCCTATAAATATATATATATTGTTTGTAAAAACTCAGAACTTAACAGTTTATCAAATATGATAATCCAATCTAAATATTCACATTCTAAATATCACCAAAATTGGATTTTTACTAAGTAACTATAACCAATCTGAATGATGGAGGTTGTTGACAATAAAAGATACAATAATTTTCAAAAGTTTTAACTGTTTTAAGTAAATGAGATTTTTATATTGTAGTTGTTTTGGATATGTTTTTTCAAAAGCTGAAAGCCTTAGGAAATGTTTGCATATATACTATTTTTCTTGTAAAATAGTTGCCATTCATTTCTTTCTAGGAAAAGAGAGGTCAAATGATTGGTACACAATTACCCACCAAAGCAAAGCATTAGAGAATATTCAGAGGAATTTTTCTGAAAGTTCTGTAAATAAACTCACACCTACTGTTAGGTATGACTCTCTTCAGTTTTGGGGGGTAGGGCAAAGTTTAAAGGACAGATAAATAGCTATATGTAATCTACAAAAGCCACATAAGCTTTGTGACTCTATTATCACTTTAAGCTGTCCTCCTTGGTGTTTGTACACCATCAAGTGAAGTATAGGGTGTGTGTGTTTATGTGTACATGTGTGTAATTTATCTGCTTTCTTTCTAATTGTTAGCATCTTATGGCAAGGACTATACCTTTTGTATCTCCACCCTAATTTCAATTGTAACTAATAGACATCTATATCTAGTGGTTACTAAATTAATTACTGTAAATGATTGAATTCAAATGATTCTATTTATCTTTTGACTATGGGTATTGGAAGAACATTTCTCAGTTTTAATCCAAAACATAAAACAAACCATTTAACCTAAAGAGCCTTAAGGGAGCTTCTAAATGTGGGTTCTTGGGTAATAACAGCATTTTTGCCTTCTAGGGCATTTGTTTCCGTACTGGTTCATTCCTCAAGATAAATAGCTGTTTTCATATTTTATTGGAAATAGAACGTGCATAATTGGACCCAATGCACAACATCTATCCTTAAAATGTTCTGATCTATATGGCATATGCAGATTTTAACAAGGAAAGCCAGACATCTCCTGTTATTAAGGCATAGGAAAGTAAAATAATAATGTTTCACACCTCATTGGGAAACATTGAGAAAGCACATTTTATTCGCAGATGATTTAAACATATCATAAATGCTTAATATATACAAATCAAGTTGAGAATAATTCCTTAATTATATCTAGTATGGATGACACATGGAAGAATATATTTTGAGAGACCAACTATGCAAGGAAATAAAACGTTATATAAACTTTCCACAAAGGTGTAAATAGTCTAGCAGGCTGTCCTGTGAGTTACTTGAAAAATTCTTAACCAAGTAAAGTGAATTAGTTCTTTAGCAAATGAATGGCATTGTGGAAAAGTATTTGAGTTATATCTTGAGTAAAAGTGAGCCACTCTTTTTGGAAGACCTAAAATACAGTGTCCATGGGACTTTTATTATACTGCAGAACTAGCATAAGGCATACACACTCCAGCTTACAGCTCTATCATGGTGAAAAGAGACAACCCTATAAAACTGTCTCCATACTACTGAAAGATTTTCAAAGATACTGTGGGTACTTAAGCTGATTGTACAGAACAGAGTCCTTAATAGATTTGGAATTGGCCATTTTAAGCATATTCACTGACTACAACAACCTTTCATTTTTGCAGCATTAATTGACACAAGAATAACTTCATGTGACTCTGTATTCTTGCAAGCTTTCTTGGAAAAAATGATACAACAAAATGTTTTCACCTCATTTATTCTCTCTTTCTGGCTAATGTGATGTTGCAGTAAATCTTTCCTAGGGCCTTGAGTCTGACAGTGGTAGACTTTAATTTTCTAGTTATAAATTTAAAAGAACAAAGTAGAAACAGAAAATAAAAAAGGAAATAGAACATTAAGGTTAGTAAACATGCCCTAGACCATTTTCCCTAATAATTTATCACTCTTTGTGCAAATACTTATTGAGTCCCAACTCTGTTCCAAGTACTATTTTAGTTATGGGGAATACAGAAATAAACCAAAAAGAAAACTATCTGCTCTAATGAAACATCAAACTAGAAGACAAAAGATAAACTAGTAAACAAATACATTAAAAACAATTTCAGGAGTTCCTGTCATGGCTCAGCAGTAACAAACCCAACTGGTATCCATGAGGACTTGGGTTCAATCCCTGGCCTCACTCAGTGGGTTAAGGATGCAGCATTGCCCTGAGATATGGTATAGGTTGCAGACACAGCTCGGATCCCACGTTTCTGTTGCTGTGGTTTAGGCTGGCAGCTACAGGTCCAATTTGACACCTAGCCTGGGAATTTCCATATGCCACATGTGCAGCCCTAAAAATACCAAAACGAAAACAAAAACCATAACAATCTCAGTTAGTACTTGTCCTGTGAAAAAAACTAAAGAGGATACTATGTTAGTGACTGGTCTAAATTGGGAGTACAGCTTTGGATTGGGCAGTTATTTTTAAGCATAATGAGAGCGTGAAAAACTACTAGACGGTTTTGAGCAGGAAAGAAACATCTAATTTAAATTTTTTAGTGATTTTTATTTCTTCTATTATAGTTGGTTTATAGTGTTCTGTCAATTTTCTACTGCACACACACACATATATATACACATTCTTTTTCTAATTTAAATTTTTGAAAGAACTTTTAGGCTGCTGTGGGGATATTAGATCATTATGGTGCCAAAGCAGAAAAAGGGTGACAGTTACAAAATTATTGTAGCAACCCAGGAGAGCAACAGCACCCTGGTCTAGAGTAAGATAAGAAAAAAGATCATCAGAAACAGACTGGGGATGTACCTTGGTGGTAGAGCACACACAACTTGCCAATGGGTTGTATCTGAAGATGAGGTAAATAGAGGAATCAATAAAACTTCTTAATTTATTAATGTAACACAGTATTGTTTACTGATGTGGAAAAGCCTGGAGAGAAGCAAATTTGGGGAAAGAGTTCTTAAGGATTCTTCTATGGTCCTTGGATTATGATACAGTTACCACCAAGTTGTAGGTACATGAATTGAATCTCAAACTCCTTTAGTGGCCATAGAGAGAGAGACTGGAGAATTTTCATGGGCTTTTCACGGTAAAACATGGATTTACATTTCCTTGGCCAAAACTAGTCTCGTGGCTCCACCAAACTTCAAAAAGTATGGTATATAGGAACAAATAGAATCTTTGTTGAGATTTCTAGAACTGTGGTTTTTGAGGTATCTATTAGGCATTCTTGCTTATTATTTTCCTTCTGACACCAAGCAAGTTATTGAGATTTTAGTCAGCAAAAGTGATTTCTTATCACACCAATCACTAAGAGCTAAAACAATCATGCACTGGCTAACATATTTCTTTGGATCTGAACATTCCAAAATTGTAGGTAACTTTAGATATTGAAGTCTCTACAAAAGAGAGAGAGAGAGATAATACACTCGATTTAGGATAACTCAAGATGATTTGTAAATGGACTTTTAAAGAAAAAAAAAAAGATGTGATTGAGTAGAGGAACCACAAAGGATATAGTGCAGAAACCTGGGTTAATAACACAGCGCTTTTACAACACTGAGGGCCAAAGAGATGAGAGGAAGACGCATTTATCAGAACCCAGAAGGAGACAGCAATACAGAGGAGACAGCCTTGAAAGCAGCAGCAATCTTCAATCAAAGGAAACCTCACAAAGATAAACCATTTGATTAAATTCCCTGACCTCACTCTTGCAGCTTCCTGTCTCCTGTGATGGGGCTCCTAGGAGCCAAATCCAATAGGAAGCCAGAAGACAGGGGAGACCATAGTTTACACAGGTGGCCTCACAGGGCAAAAAATAGGAAGCAGGTGGGTGGAGAACAAAACAACTGGAGGAGTAAAGAAGATATCTGACACAGAGAAATCACTACCTAGGTTTTTCATACAACAGGCAGTACAGATAGTGGGAAACACTATCCTAATTAGAATCCCACATGTGAATTCTTTTTTTTTTATAATTTATTCATATATATTTTTTTCTACTGAACAGAATGGGACCTAGTTACACTTACATGTATACATTCTTTATTCTCATATTGCGTGTTCCCTCATAAGTGACTAGACAGAGTTCCCAGTACTACACAACAGGATCCCATTGCTAATCCATCGCGAAGGAAGCATTCTGCATTATTTACCCCAAGCTCTGTATTTACAGAATAATTACCTAAAGATTGCATACACCACTCAAAAATATTTTAAAAGGCAGTCCTCAGTGCAAGGTTTTTTACGATTAAAGAGTCTTATTAGACAAAAACTTTTTGAGGAGTAGGTGTTACTAATAACAATAACATTTTAATTACTCATCATTCCTATTAGTATGAACTATTGGCGTGAATAAGAGATTGTGTGTATACTGTTTTAAGTAATGATGAAAGTAAAACTAAAATTACAGAAATAATCCAAGTACCATGCAGAATTCAACTGGATACTATAAACTCTTAGAGGAAAACATAGGCCAAACACTCTGTAATATAAACTGCAGCAATATCTTCTCAGATCCACCTCCTAGAGTAATGAAAATAAAAACAGAAATAAATAAATGGGACCTAATTACACTTAAAATTTTTTGCACAGCAAAGGAAACCATAAACAAAATGAAAAGACAACCCACAAGGGAGAATTTATTTGCACATGAAGCAACTGACAAGGATTTAATCTCCAGAATATACAAACACCTCCTGCAGCTCAATATCAAAAAAAGCAAACAACCCAATCAAAAAATGGGCAGATCTCAATACACATTTCTCCAAAGAAGACATACAGATGGCCAAAAAACATATGAAAAGATATTCAACATCACAAGTTATTAAAGAAATGCAAATTAAAACTACTATGAGGTACCACCTTACACAAGCTAGAAAGGCCACAAAATGTCTAGAAACAATAGATGCTGGAGAGGGCATGGAGAAAAGGGAAGCCCTCTTACACCTCTCAACAAACAAGTCTAGGACCAGATGGCTTCACTGGTAAATTCTACCAAAAATTTAAAGTAGAATAAATACCAATCCTTCTCCAAATCTTCCAAAAAATAGAAAAAGAGGGAACACTTCCAAACTCATTTTATGAAGCCAGTATTATCCTCATACCAAAGCCAGACAAGGACACTACAAGAAAAGAAAATCACAGGCAACAATCCCTAATGAACATAGTTGCAAAAATCCTTAACAAAATTTTAGTAAACCAAATCCAACAATACACTTAAAGGATCTTACACTGTGACCAAACGAGATTTGTTTCAGGGATGAAAGGACAATTTAACATCTACAAATCAATCAATATGATACACCACATTAAAAAATAAAGGATAAAAATCCTATGAATATTTCAAAGGATGCAGAAAAAGCATTTGACAAAATTTAGCATTCTCTCATGATAAAAGAAAAATCTCTCAACAAATTAAACATAGAAGGTATATAACTCAACATAATAAAGGCTATATTTAAGAAGCTCATATCTAATATCATACTCCATGGTGAAAAGCTGAAAGCTTCTCCTCAAGATCAGGAACAATACAAGGATTTCTCTTCTTACCATTTTTATTCAACATTAGTACCAGAAGGCCTAACGAGAGAAATTAGGCAACCAAAGAAATAAAAGGAATCCAAATCAGAAAGTAAGAAATAAGTCTGTCTTTGCACATGACATGATATTAGAAAATCCTAAAGATTTGACAAAAAAAAAACTGTTAAAACTAATAAATAAACTCAGTAACATTGCAGGATAAAAAAATCAATATTAAAAAAGCAGTTGCATTTCCATACACTAACAATGAACTACTGGAAATAGAAATTAAATAACAATCCCATTAGCAGTAGCATCAAAAAGAATAAAATTACTTAGGAATAAATTTAACCAAGGAGGTGAAAGATCTGTACACTGGAAACTAAAAGGCAGTGATGAAACAAATTGAAGAAGACAGAAATAAGTGGAAAGATATCTCATATTCACATATTTGTAAATCAAAAGAATTGATATTGTGAAAATGCACTTACTAGCCAAAGTGATATACAAATGTAATGCAATCCCAATCAAATTATCAATGGCATTTTTCACATAAATAGAAAACAATCCTCAAGTTTGTGTGGAACCATAGAGACCCTAAATAGCCAAAGCATTTAGAAAAAAAACAAAGCCAGAGACATCACACTTTCTGACTTCAAACTGTATTACAAAGCTATAGTGATCAAAACAGTATGGTATTGGCATAAAAAACAGATACATCGATCAATAGAACAGAATAGAGAGGGCAAAGGACCTGACAAATATTTTCTGAAGATATGCAAATGGCCAACAGATACAGGAAAAGTGCCCAATACCATTAATTACCAGGGAAATGCAAATCAAAACCACAATGAGCTATCATCTCACAACTGTTAAGTGTCTATAGTCAAAAAGAAAAGAGATGTGCTGGCAAGTGTTAGATTAGCCTCAGGAAAAATGGAAAAAATGAAACCTGACTCCAAGCTCTCACCTCACTCCTGGAGAAACATAACTAAGACATGACTAAGTCTTCCCCGAAATCATGTGACCCAGTCTTAAAGACTACCTCACCCAGGGAAGTGTCTAAACCTCTGCAGATTGGTCTGTTCCTTTTCACCATATTTTACATAAGAAATGGCCAATCAGCTTCTGCACAGAAACCCTCTTTCTTGGCACCCACATATAACCTCCCTCCTCAGACGGCTGGCTGACTGCTGACCTCCCCTTGTGAGTCAGCCAGCTGTATACCCCACTAATAAAGTCTTTTAAGCCTGAACTCAGGTCTCGTCCTTTTGGCCGACCTTACAGAAAGGATGTGGAAAACGGGGAATGCTTGTGCACTGTTGGTGGCAACATAAACTGGTATGGCCATTATGGAAAATAGTATGGAGTTTCCTCAAGAAATTAATAACTACCATAGGATCAAGCAATCCCCTTCTAGGTATATACCTAAATGAAGTAAAAGAGAATGTCTGTTCTCTTCTGTTCATTGCAGCATTTTAACAATATCCAAGGAATGGAAAACCTTAGTTATCTATAAGTGGATGAGTAAATAAAGAAAATGTCATAGAGATACACAATGAAGTATTTTTCAGCTGTAAAAAGGGAAAACCTGTAATTTGCAACATGAATGAAACTGGAAGGCATTATACTAAGTTTAAAAAAAAAAATCGAGACAAAGAAAGGCAAATTTTGCATGGTATCATTTATATGTAAAAATTTTTTTAAAAAGTCAAGTTCACAGAAACTGAGTAGGATGGTGGTTGACAGGTAGGGGTTGTAAGAGGAAATAGGTTAATAAAATGGTACAAACTTTCAGTTATAAGATGAATGAGATATGAGGATCTCGTATATAACATGGTAATTACAGTTAATAACGCTGAATTGTGTGACTGAAATTAGCTAAGAAGGTAGAACTTAAATGTTCCCACAAACATGCACAAAAGCAAATATGAGAGGAGATGGGTGTGTTAATTAACTCAATGAGGGGAACCCTTTGATATACATACTTCATATGTATATCAAATCATTACATTGTATAGTTTAAATATATTCCAATATATATATATAAATATATATATATGAATATATATAAATATATATATATATTTGTCAATTATATCTCAAGCTGAAAAAATAAAGATCTTTGACTTTTCTGGGGGAAAAAAAAGAAAAAGAAGTAACAATTGAAGTCATGGGCAAGTGTCCTCACCTAGGGAACATGAATACAGCAAGTAGCTGAGGAATACTGCACTTGACATGTATTATTGACTAGGAATACTCATTACACTAAGCCAAATAGTATTCACATCCCATAGAAACATATTTTAAGTACTTTTGACACCAAAAAATACTAATAAGGTTTACAAAAGAAACACAAAATATACCATTTATCAGTATTCGGTAAAATGAACTGATAAATCCCTTTTTTTTTTTTTTTCCCTCCCTGTGATCCTGGCCTTGCTTTAGAGGGCCTAAGAGAAGTGGTTCTTTAAACAATATTTTTTGCCACCACCACTGCCTCACAGGTTTTGTGTTTCTATCATCTGTATCTCAGCCACTCTGTTCTTTCAGTGGATCACAGAGCCCCCTCTAGTTGGAAGAATGAATTCCATATTAATTTCCTGCTCTTTTTGATTTTCACATCAGAGAGTTGATGCCGGTTTCTTTTACCTATTTTCTTTTTCCTGGTTTTCTAACTAATTTTCTGAACAGTTTCTTCCCAGCCAGTCTTCCAATCACACCCTGTTCAATGAAATATTTGTACACTATAATTCCAGGTGCTGGCACAAGAAAATTCCATTTTCTCTTTCACTTTATGATCAAAGGAAAGTTGGACCACTGCCAAAAAGCATCTCTGCAGTGCACCATTTCTTGACACTATAGACAGGGCTGATACAGGGCCCAGAGGCAGGATGCCAAGCCCGATGCAGCAGAGGAAGGAAGAGATGTCTGGAAAACAGATGAGTCCCAAAGAAGCAGAGAAGTAAAAAGCTGACAATTTGTGACTAATGTGTGAATTTTTGACTGCTTTCTAAACATATTAATCTCAACCATCTAGCTCAAGGAATATTTATTCTGTATATTGACATTAAGATTTCTGGTCTAAAATTACTAATGGCCTCATTACCAGTTTCTACAAAGCTTCTTAAATATAAAAGTGTGCTTGTCAGCTGACTGCTATTTTGAATATATCCAAATGAGATTTGATTCCTTCTTTTTGACCATCTTTTTCTTCACTATGCTCTGACTTTCAGCTCTGGTTAACCGATCTGAACTGATCTTTCTCCCTGATGGCAGAGGAGCAGAAAACATTAGAAGCCTGTGTCTCTGCATGGTCATCTATTATCAGCTGAAGATTTGGCAGATACAGAAGGGGAAATCAGACTGCAGGGTCTTTATCTGACCTTCATTGTTTCTATCTATTTTAGATTAGAAAAGGTTTTAGAAGTTAGGGCTATTTTGTGCAGCATGTCATAAATTCTAGGTGAGTTATACAAAACCACAGAGGCAGATTTCAGAAATAATGGGCTTCATATTGTATCTTGTGACCATTTTCTCCCTTTCCCCTAATTGTTCAAAATTTTTACATTATTAAATCTGAATGTCAATAAGCTATAACATATTTCTAGTGATGACAAATTTCATGAAATCATGTATTTCTGATTGGAGAGTATGCAGAGGCAATCTATCCGATTTAAATAACATTGGATATGAAAACATACAATATATGGAGTTCCTGTCGTGGCTCGGTGGTTAACGAATCCGACTAGGAACCACGAGGTTGTGGGTTCGATCCCTGGCTTGCTCAGTGGGTTAAGGATCCAGCGTTGCTGAGAGCTGTGGTGTAGGTCGCAGACGCAGCTCGGATCCCGAGTTGCTATAGCTCTGGTATAGGCCAGCGGCTACAGCTCTGATTCGACCCCTAGCCTAGGAACCTCCATATGCTGCAGGAGCAGCCTAAGAAAATGGCAAAAAAAAAAAAAAAGACAAAGAAAAAAAAAAGATTATGTTTATGAAGCTAGCTATGGAATGAACTGATCCATCCCTTCAAAATTTCTATGTTAAAGTCCTAACCCCCAGTTTGATGGTATTTGGAAGTAGGTCCCCTGAGAGGTAATTAGGGTTAGATGAGATCATGAGAGTAAGTACCTCATGATGAGATTAACAGTTTATAAGAAGAGGAAGAGAGAGAAGGAAGCCACTTGCAAGCTAGAGAAGGCCTCTCACCAAGAGCTGAATCAGCCTGTACCTTGACCATGGATTTCCCAGCCTCCAGAACTATAAAAAATAAATGTGATGTTAAAGCCACATAGTGTATGGTAGTTTGTAATTGCAACCAGAGCAGACTGGAGTTCCCATTGCAGTGCAGTGGAAAGAAATTTGACTAGTAACCAAGAGGTTGTGGGTTCAATCCCTGGCCTCACTCAGTGGGTTAAGGATGGTGTTGCTTTGATCTGCGGTGTAGGTCTCAGATGCAGCTTGGATCCCGCAATGCTGTGGCTGTGGCTGGCAGCTGCAGGTCCAATTTCACCCCTAGCCTGGGAACTTCCTTATGCCATGGGTGTGGCCCTAAGAAGCAAAAACAAACAAACAAACAGAGAGGACTAATACAATGCACAGGTGGAAAAATAACTTGCTTAACAAAACAGTAACCAAAATCAGCTAAAATAATTTAAATTATCTCTCCAAATTACCTTAATTGTAGATGGAAACACTATCATATCAAGGCACAGTTTATGTTCTCTTTTCCTCAACTCTTACATTTAATTCCTAAACAAAATCTATTAACTCTATCATCAAATAAACATAATACATCCAATCATTTCTTTTCATTCTACTAAAGCCACCATCATCTTTCACCCAGGTACTACGATAGACTCCCAATATGACTCTTAGCCTCCCACAAGCCATTCTCCACAGCACCCAGAGTGGCCTTTTGAAAATACAACATATTTTCCTGCTTAACAATCTCCAACGGCTTTGCATTGCACTTAAAATAAAATCCAAACTTCTCACCCAGTTCACAAAGCCTTGTAGATCTTAAGCCCTAACTACATCTCCTCCCTGGTCTGATATCACTCTCCCCTTCAACTTTGCTGTTTCCCTAATTTGCCCATCATGCACATTTCTGCCTTTAGTACTATGCTGTTAGCATTCTCTTCCGAGATCACTTTCACTTTGATCTTCACCTGGCTAGCTTCTCCTTCTGTTGGGATCTCAATTTAAATGTCAGCTTTTCAGAGAGGTTTTCCTGACCGTGCAGCCTAAAATAAGCACTCTGTCATTCTCTATCACATCATCGTGTTTTAATGCTGCAGAGTATTTGTTGCCGGTGGATACTTTGCTTACTTACTTCCTTTTTTATTGAATGTAAGCTCCATGAGGGATGCAATGCATTTATCTAGCTACATCCCCAGCTTCTAAGACAGCCTGGCACAGAGTTAGTCACATACATTTTTTAAATGAATGAATAAATTATATAATTTTAGAGCACTAAAGAAGTCTACCTATAAAAATGTATTCCTTTTATCTGCCATAGTACCAGAAATTTTTACGACTAAAATCACTTCTATGACTAGAACTCTATTAAAATATATGTAAGTAAAATAACCTACTACATATAATTACTTATTAAAACTTTCATGTAATTAGTATATTAACCTTAGATTAAAAAAACACCATTTCAACAGCGTAGGTTGTAAGATAGAAAAAAGGGGAAGTATAGAATTTGGAAGTTATTCCCAAGGAAGAGAAAGTAACATAACAGGAAGGCCTTGGGGAGCTAGAACATGTCAAGAAGGGAAATGAGTGAAGAGGTCACCTGAGCAACAATTTTGTATAAGTTCTGCTCTAAGAGGTGTGGGTACCAGGTAATAAAGGCAACCCAGGAACTCCTAATTTTATATCATTTTTTTCTCTCATGTGTTAAAGTACATCCAGAGTGTCTCAAAAATCATCTACTATCTCTGTGAGTCAGGCAAGTTGTCCTGTCCCTGCCAACCCACCAAAATGGGGAAATTTTGACATCTGTCACGTGGTTATTCACTGGTAGATCTAAAATTCAGCCACAGCTGTTCTCATTGCCAACCCATTCTTCCACAATGCCCATTTTGGACTCAGGAAATTCTCATTGTAAGTTCCATGAGCTGATAAGATTATCGTATTCTGTGAGTAACAGGAGAGGTATGAGGTGGTGTCTGCAGGGAAGAAAATTACAGGGATGAAATGATTTTGGAAATATCAATAACCTCACAACTATCTTCCTTTCTTGTTCCACTCACCTCCAGATTGTTGCTTACATATTTACATCACTTAATTTCACTTTGCTTTGTAAATCATACATTAAACATGCAACAAATATTTATAAAGCATTGTGAAGTGATAGGCATTGGTCTAAGTGCCTGGGACACAGGAGAAAACAAAATTAATTCCTTTTCTTTATTTTACTTTATTATGTAAAGTTTTGAAAGTTCCTTAATATCAAAGTGTATATTCTTTTATTCAGGTCTATAATCTCTCCCCTTAGATATCCCCTACCCTCTCTCCATTGCCAAATGAACGTTTGTTAAAGCTAATGAAATTGAATGGAATAGGACAGAGTCAAATGGAATGCTCTGTGTTCTGACCCCACAACATGAACCCAGATCATTTTGTCTTATGTTATTAAGGGCTTAAGTAGGACTGTGGAAGAATGGCAAGTGTAACAAATAACTGAAAGCATAAGTCAGTGTTTCTCAAAGTAAGGTCTTTGGACCATGGGAATCTGTGGTCTAGGATACCTGTTAAAAGTTAAATTTTAAAATCCTAATTCAAATACACTATGCCAAAATATTGTAGGCACATCTTCAAAAATCCCAAAGATTCTCAGACACTTTCAAGTTTGAAAACCACTGCTTTAAGCCTCAAATTAGAGCCAGAGACAATAAAACAATGGACTTGACAGACGATTGGATTAGGAAGATGTGGTATATATACACAATGGAATGCTACTCAGCCATAAAAAAAGGACAACACAATGCCATTTGCAGCAACATGGATGGAACTAGAGACTCTCATAATGAGTGAAATGTCAGAAAGAGAAAGACAAATACCATATGATATCACTTATAAGTGGAATCTAATATACAGCACAAATGAACATTTCCACAGAAAAGAAAATAGTAGACTTGGAGAAGAGACTTGTGGCTTCCTGGGGGTAGAGGAGGGAGTAGGAGGGATTGGGAGCTTGGGGTTCACGGATGCAAACTGTTTCTCTTGGAATGGATTTACAATGAGATCCTGCAGTGTAGCATTGAGAACTATGTCTAGATACTTACATCTCAACACAACAATGGGAGGGAAAAAGTATGTATACTTGTATGTGTAACTTGGTTCCCATGTTGTACAGTGGAAAAGATTAAAAAGTAAATAAATAAATAAAAAAATAAATAAATAAATAAATAAATAAAATCAATGTACTCCGCTTGTTCTGAGTGCACTGTCACTTATAAATGATTCTTTTTGTATCTCTTCTGTTTGCGGAAGTTCAACAGCTAGTACTTGAGAGACAAATGATCAAAAAAAAAATTCAGCTACTTTAGATAAGACCTTGAAGTTAAGATGTATATCTGGAGCTTATCAAGCATCTGATTGACACATTCATTTTTGTGGAAGTTCTGCAATGGGCAGTCAGCATCTCTCCCAAACTATCTAGTGCTGACTGACTTTAGTTCTTTTATTTTAGCTGAATAATTAACTCAAATAAAGGCAACTTTTTAATCTAAATATCCCTCTTTTTAATCTAAATATCCCTCAACAATTTCTGCTTGACATTAATGCTGAAGATTTGTCTGATTGGTGTCAAGTAAATATATTGCTATCATTTTTAATAATATAATTCCAATTATCACAAATTTATTTGTAAAATCAGAACTATATTTTACTGATAGGAGCACCTGTTTTTCCAAATGACAGTATATTTCATTATCATGGTAATTCTACTTCAATTTCCATGCACTGATTTTTTAATGTGATGCATTCCTCTTTTAAACTATTTGTAATCCCATCAAGGCATTTATCTAATGAAACACTTTAAAACTACTTCCCCAGATAATGTCAGAACATAATGACAACAAAATGGCCCTATCATGTAGTCCCACTGGATTTTTATGGAAATTTTTATTTGAATGTATTGAAAAATAAAAAAGAAGGTTGGTTCCATGGATTAAAATATAATTCTCATGAGAATATATTAACAAATTCTTCCTGTCCTTTTAGTGCTTTTTAAAAGATTTCATGCTATGTAAAATCTTTATTATGGCTGTATATTTAAAGTTCAGTGTTATCAAACTCTCCAAATTTATTTCCCCCACTAAGAAAGAAACCATCTCTCACAACCACTGAAAATATGCTTCTTTGTTTTTACCATTAGACATAGATTCAAAGTAACTTGTTTTATTTCACAGAATTATCTGCTTTACATGCTACTTCATTTTATCACTTCTTTTATTGCAAATGCTATATAAACCCAGCCCACCTCCAAAATAAAGTCATTTACATTTAATTTATTGATTCTAACATAAGTTGGTAAAGAGTGGTAGAGACGTCACAACTTGAAGGATGTATTTTTTAAATCTAAGTTTACAGAGTTTTAATCTATCTCTGGAAAAATATCAGCAGCCAGAGTTTTAGGATGAAATAGTGATACTGGCTCCATAACTTCCCTACTAATAGCTCTATACCCAGTCCATCTCCAGGCTCAGTACCCTACTCCATGCTTTACTCTCAGCCCTCTTCCCTAAAACATTCCTGATAGTCCAGGAGCTACTGGGATACATAAAGAGGATGCTACAAAGAAAGAATCAAATGGCCATGAGAGATAGCTAAAACAGACAAAGGAGAATAAGGGAATGAAATGTTACTATGGGTCAACAAATTCAGCCAGGAAAAGATGGAATGGAAGTAGTCCCTCTCTCCTATAGACAAATATCATATTATGGACAAATATCATCAGACTACTTTTGTAAGAGTTCTGAAGAGGCTCTAAAACTAAAAAAGCTGAAAAGTGGGTGCTTCTGCAGTATTTTGGCTTGAGGGAAAGAGAGAGTTGTCAGATTTAACAAATAAAAATATAGAATAACAAGTTAAATTTGAATTTCAGATTTTAAAAATGAAAGTGTTTTAGTATAAGTATGTTCCTTGCAATATTGGAACATACTCATACTAAAATGGTATTCAATATTTATCCGAAGTTCAAATTTAAGTAGGCATCCTGTATTATTTCTGGAATGAGAATCTTTTTGGGTCTGGGAGATCTTAAGCCTCCCATTGGTCTCCCACTGGTCTCAGAAGAGAATGAACTTTTTTTTTTTTTTTTGGAGAGTTTTGGAGTGCAAAAAGGAATAGGAAAGGGCCCAAAAAAGAGGCAGTAAAGAGTCACTGCTTTTTTCACTGACAGAAAAAAAGAGAGAATAGGGAGACAGAGTACCTTCTAGGAAGTCTATCCTAGAAAAAGACTGCTCATGAAAGTGGGAAGAAGATGAAAACTGTCATCTGATCACTTTCAGCAAGGAGAGTCATTTGGTTTAGGAGAGAAACAGCTGATCCAGAGAAGTTGAAGTACTTTAAAAATCAGAGAGCACAATCTTAATCTGCTCACTACAGAGGGCAGTGTTGCCCCAGAACTTGCGTTTCTCTAAGCCTCATCAATGTGGAACATACTTTATAATAATAAAACCATTCTAAGAAAAAAAAATTGTTTGACTGTTTCTCTGAAACTTGCCAAACGTTCTGGCTGAGTAGTTAGGTGAGATATGTGAGATATTTCTCATGAAAAAGCTTTGTGCTAAGTCTCCAACTTGGTTTTTTTTTTCTCCCCCAGTTCTGCCTGTCAGGTATCGAGAAATCTACAGCAAAGAAACGTTTATTTGAAATTATGAGATCTATGTGATCAAGTTTGAATTTTATTCAGACTATCGTTCATCAAAAAGTATGAAGTTTTTTGTTTCAATAATCTGTGCTCAGAAAGATTAAGTTCTCCCAAGATTCAGAAGTTAAAAGTCTGTATGTTCAGGCAAATAATATTATGACATTCTTAATCTTTTTATAATTTCCTTTAGGAAAATATTTATAAACCCTGGTAAACAACAAGTAACAGAAAACCTTTTTAGCAAAAATATTTTAGCATAAAAATATTATGCTGTCATTCATCATTTAATGATCTTAATAAATATCAGCTTTTATCAATTTTTCTTCTTTTATATCACCACAAATACTTTGACATCTGAAATACTATCTTGCACACCAGGAGTTCAAAATCAAGGGAATATTAATATATGATGTTATATTACTTTTATTTTTATACAAATAAGGAAACTTGTTAGATGAGAGAGATAATGCCGCAGATCAATTAGAAGCTAGTCAATAAACAGAGCTGGAAAAATTATTCTTCAGGAATGAAATACTGAATTCCTACCTCACACCAAAACCAAAAATTGATCACAAATGGACTAAGGATTTAAATACTAAAAGGGAGAATTTCCAGGTTTCTAGAAAAAAAATCTATTAGATTATCTTCATGCCTTCAGGGTAGGAAAAGGTTACTTAAAACAGTAAAAGTATCCACCATTTTTTAAAAGTTTGAAAACATTAAAATTAAAAAACCCTGTTCATCAAAATAGAATTTCAAGTAAAAGAAATAAACTGGAGGAGGAAGAGGGTGGCTGAAGTGAGTCTGGCCATGCTCACAGTGGAGGTGGCCATGGCAGAAGTTCTGGTGACTGGAGCAGGGAGGAGTGGGAGCATGGGAAGGGGTGAAGGGAGAGGGAGACAGAGGAGAGTAAGAATCGCATTTCTAGTTCACAAGTAGGAGCTTTGAGTTTGTAGGTAGGGCTGCTCAGTGGCACCTGTGATGAGAAAGAGTAGCAGCAATGGGCAGAAGGGAGTGGTGGTAGCACAGAGGTGGCCAAGGTGTGAGCCAGGGTTTGGAGACAAAATGGTGTAATACAAGGACTTGACTCACCTCCTTTCATGAAAATACCAAAATCACAATCTTACAGCTGAACAACCATTAACAAAATGACTAGAAACTACCAAAAAAGATATTCTACATCCAAAGACAAAGAAGCCACAATAAGACAGTAGGAGGGGAGAAATTGTGATATAATTAAATTCCATATCCATCAGGTGGGTAACCCCAAAACTGAAAAATAATATCACAGAAGTTCTCCCACAAGAGTGAGAGTTCTGAGCTCTGTGTCGGGATCTCTAGCCTGAGGGTCTGGCATAGGGAAGAGAAACACCCAGATGACTGACTGGGCTTTGACGGCTTGAGAGAGGCTTGATCACAAGAACTCCAAAGTACTCAAGGAAACAGAAAATCTACTCCTAGAGGGCACACACAAGGTCTTGTGCACACCAGGACTCAGGGAATAAACAATGACTGCGTAGGAGCCAGCCGAGGCCAAACCTACCTACTGATCCAGGAGGGTCACCTGGGGGCAGGGTGGCAACTGTGGAACTTCCACATGCTGTGGGTATGACAAAAAAAAAAAAAGATAATAACAGCAGTGATCATGTACCAAAGAAATTGATAACAATCCAAGGTCCATCCAAAAGAGATTAGATAAATTTGGAGAAAATTCACATAATAGAATATTATTTAGCAATGAAAATAAACCATTCACTATATGCAATACACTAAACCATACATCAATATACACTATATACAATATTGATTTTCATAAGTATAATATTAGATTTTTAAAGTCCCAAAACACTCCATATGATACTATTGAATATAGCTTAAGCAAAACTAAAAAGACATTATTTACACTCATATATGGTAATTTTTCTAAAGAAATGTAATGTTGAATATTACTGATATCAAAGAAATAGGATAGTGAGAAGCACAGGTAGAAACAAAATCATGGACTTAGAAAACAGAATTGTGGTTGCCAAGGGGGAGGCAGAAAAATGTGGGACTGGATGGGGTTTTGGGGGTTGGTAGATACAAACTACTTCATTTAGAATGGATAGGCAATGAGGTCCCACTGTCTAGCATAGGGAACTATTTCCAATCTCTTTGGATAGATTATAATAGAAGATAATATGAGAAAAAGAATGTGCATTTATATGTATGACTGGGTCACTATGCTGTACAGCAGAAATTGACTCAACACTGTAAATCAACTACATCCTAATAAAAAATTAATTTATTTATTTTTTAAGAGATCAAAACTCAATTTAGAATTTCTCCCCTCCCCTAAATCACATCTGACCTGGATCTGGAAGCCCAAGGGATGAAGGAAGTCATGTGGTAAGCCTGCCCTCGTCCTCTCCCATGTTCTGTTCCTTCCAAGGCCAGCACATAAAGCCAATGAAGAGGTAAGAGTGCAAAAGGTGTCTCAGAGTGCTTCTCTAGTCAAGATGAGATCTGTGTCCCATGTGTATGGCAGGTGTCCAAAACTAATCCTTTCTCTCATGGAGGGAAATGAGGAGACTTTTACAGGTACCTTAGAAACCCCCCTACTAGGGACCTCTGACAGAAAGTCTACACTCCCAGGAGCACATGAAGTGCCTTTCCTACAGCCATCTGCCTACAGTGATCCATTCCATTCCCAATGCTAACCTTCTCCTTTTTGGGTCACAATGTCCAATGGTCTCATCTATGACAAAGGAGGCAAGAATATACAATGGAGAAAGGACAGCTTGTTCAATAAGTGGTGCTGGGAAAACTGGGCAGCCACATGGAAAAGAATGAAATTAGAACACTCCCTAACACCATACACAAAAAGAAATTCCAAATGGATTCAAGACCTAGATATAAGACCAGACACTATCAAACTTCTAGAGGAAAGCATAGGCCAAACACTCTCTGACATAAACGACAGCAACATCTTCTCAGATCCACCTATCGGAGTATTGACAACAAAAACAAAAATAAACAAATGAGACCTACTCAAACTTCACAGTTTCTGCACAGCAAAGGAAACTCTAAACAACACAAAAAGACAACCCACAGAATGGGAGAAAATCTTTGCAAGTGAATCGACTGACAAGGGATTAATCTCCAAAATCTATAAACACCTTCTGCAGCTCCATACCGAAAAAACAAACAACACCATCAAAAAATGGGAAGAATACCTAAACAGACAATCTCCAAAGAAGACATACATATGGCCAAAAACCACATGAAAAGATGTTCAGCATCACTCATTATTAGAGAGATGCAAATCAGAACCACTCTGAGGTATCACCTTACTCCAGCCAGAATGGCCATCATCCAAAAGTCTACAAACAATAAGTGCTGGAGAGGGTGTGGAGAAAAGGGAACCCTAGTACACTGTTGGTGGGATTGTAACTTGGTGCAACCACTGTGGAAAACAGGATGGAGATTCCTCAGAAAACTAAACATAGAACTACCATTTGATCCAGCAATCCCACTCCTGGGCATCTACCCAGAGAAAACCATGACTCAAAAAGATACATGTACTCCGATGTTCATGGCAGCACTATTTACAATAGCCAAGACGTGGAAACAACCTAAATGTCCATCGACAGAGGAGTGGATCAGGAAGATGTGGTACATATATGCAATGGAATATTATTCAGCCATCAAAAAGAACAAAATACCAGCATTTTTAGCAACATGGATGGACCTAGAAACTATCATGCTAAGTGAAGTCAGCCATACAATGAGACACCAACATCCAATGCTTTCACTGACATGTGGAATCTGAAAAAAGGACAGACTGAACTTCTTTGCAGAACTGATGCTGACTCACAGACATTGAAAAACTTAATGGTCTCTGGAGGAGACAGTTTGGGGGGTGGGGGGATGTTCCTGGGCTGTGGGATGGAAATCCTGCGAAATCAGATTGTTATGATCATTATACAACTACAGATGTGATAAATTCATTTGAGTAATAAAAAATTAAAAAAAAAAACAATGTCCAATGGTTTTCTTGAGCAGGATGGTTTTTAATATCCATAGACTCCACATCTGCCCCAAGAAGTCTTGCCTGCCCCACCACTGGTGGTAATGCAATTTGCTTCTATTATAGTACAGCCCTCAATGCTCTATGATCAGAAAGGGACAGCTTCAGTGTCTCAACTCTTAACCATTCAGGCATGAGACAAATATCAACCTTGTAGTCCTTTACCTCCTAAAGGTCACAGACAAACTTTCTACAGGGTTTAAAGTAAAAGAGAAGTATCTTCCTAGCCATACCTTCAATGGGACATGGTTTGTGAAAGAGAATAATCCAACACACTGACAACTTTCTCCAATAAATCCTCTCTCAGCTTCCTCAGCCTCTTCCTCTTATATGGATGCAATATGGGTAATGTTTATTACTAAGAAAATCCACCCTGGACCACCATTTTGCAAGTGCCACCTAGGCTGAAAGCATCTCACTTTAGAATGTGAGAGTGCCCATCAATGCTCTCAGCCTTTGACCTCTCCCAAAACTCCAAGGCAAGAGGAAGACATGGTATTTTTTATTTTTATTATTATTATTTTTTTTTTGCCTTTTTAGGACTGCACCCACAGTATATGGAGGTTCCCAGGCTAGGAGTCAAATAGGAGCTGTAGCTGCTGGCCTACACCACAGCCACATCAACACCAGATCCCAGCTGCATCTGTGACATACACCACAGTTCACAACAATCCCGGATCCTTAACCCACTGAGTAAGGCCACAGATCAAACCTGCGTCCTCATGGATGCTAGTCAGATTCATTTCTGCTGAGCCACGATAGGAACTCCATCAAATAATTCTTTATCTCAGATGAGGACCTGAATTTTTTTCCATTACCTTGCTCTTGGCCTTTTTCCAAAAGGAAAAAAAAAAAAACCACCAAAACACTTGGGGAAGGTACAGAAGTTACAATGGTCTACCAATTATAAGATTTACTCTCCATAGGCTAGAATGATATGAGGAAGTCAATAAACAGTCTAAAGTTAATGACATGTCCTTTACACATATGAGGACTCATCTAGAGAGGTAAAACAACTTGTTTAACGCCATATAACTAATTAGAGGTGGAGGAGCCAATGGAACCTTCCTGGGATCAAGAAATATTTTAATCAATAAGGTAAATTATGTTACATATTATCAAGCAAGGATTTAGCAAACAATTTGAACTAATTTAGGAGATTTTAAGCACATCAATCTATTGTTTGTTTGGAAGCCATTTATTTATTTATTTGTTTATTTATTTATTTATTTATTTTAGGGCCATGCCCATAGCATATGGAAATTCCTAGCTACGGATTGAATCAGAGCTATAGCTGCCGGCCTACACCACAGCTACCACAACTTGGGATTGAAACCATGACTACAACCTACACCACAGCTCATGACAACACTGGATCCTTAACCCACTGAGCAAGGCCCCAGGGATCTACCCTGCATCCTCATGGATACTAGTCGGGTTCATTTCTGCTGAGCCACAATGGGAACTCCTGGAAGCCATTTTTTTAAATGGCAACTCTGTGGTCTCTTGAATGAGTTAGATTTTTACAGTGAGTTATCCTATCAATTCTTATGATACAAATTCCCAGTCTCCAAATCATAGAGATTGCTTAGACATGTTAATTTTTTCACATAACTATCAAAAAAATTTAGACTCACTAATGAGCGTAATACCTCTTAAGATTTTGAATTCCTATGCCTTTTGGTGGAAGCATATCTGCCAGTGTAATTAGATCCCCCAGTCAGAGAAGGAGAATTTCCATAAAGGTTTATTTCCTTTGTGGAAAAAAAAAAAATTACTGCCTACTATGTGTCTAGCCCTGTATTAGACAGGGTGGAAGATATAAAAATGAATAAAAATATAACTTGCCTTCCAAAAACTGACGTTTTTATTCTTAAAAAAATCAATATATATATTGCAAGTATAAAAGTGAAAGTACCAAGATAAAATGATATGGGTTCAGAAGAGGGTTCTCAATAAATATTTTCTGAATGAGTGAATGACCACTCTCTGGAGGAGGTAGCATTTGAAATGACATTTGAAAATGGGTAGAATGTGAACATGCAGAGACTTAAAAGGACCTTAAATCATAGGAACTAGCTGTTTCATTTCAGTCAACTTGCGATATTGTATGTGAGGGTCCATTTCAAAGCCCCTTTTGCAGAATTTGGGCAGAGCTCCCAAACAGCTGCAGAGTCCCACTGAACCAAAGATGCTTGTGTCTTAACTTGTCCCTCTTTCTCTTCCCAGTTCATTGTGTCCACACAGCTGCAGAAGCTGCAGGCATGCGTTTATGTGGTGTGGCTGGCGGGGGGGGCGGGGGGGGGTGAGAGAGAGAATATCTGTTCCCATGAAAAACAATGATTTGATGGTGGCAATTGTGATCCTCTCTTCTTTTTGGCCATTATTGTTGCTTCATCTTATACCAGATGTCTGCTGACCTACTATGTGCCCCTGGCCTGGAATTCTGTAAAATTGATATTAGTAGCAGAATTTGTAACGCCTGCCACATTTGCCTTTAAGTAAAGTGCTCTACCTATAAGTTCTGCCATCCACTAGCACCTATATGCTTATTAACAATGTTTTATGTCCTAATAATATGTTTACATATTAGAAAATGGTGCAATACATGCTGATTAACTGTGACAGAAACTGACCAGAGGCAAATTTTCACTCTAAAAAAAAAAAAAATCATTAAATCTCTAGCATCTCTGCAAACTAGCATGATTTATAAATCAGACACCAACCAAAGAAATTACAATAATTTCCCAAGTTTAAGTGTATCCCTTTTGAGAAGGGAAGTGCTTGCAACTGCTTCTAAAAATATCCTTCAGGAACCCTGAACCTTATTAGCAAGTACATTTCCTCCTTCAAGGTCACTGCTAAAAACTCATTCCACTAATTAGTACTTTAACCTCACATTTTCAAGATTATCTCAGTTTGGCTTGACTTAGCTTGTTAGTTATGTCCAACAGATGAATCAATGAAAAGTTAATCTTCCTAAGTGCTCATTAATTCTTGAAAGAATGAATGAATGAACAAATGAATGGATATTATAAGATTTTAAGGGCTGCCATCATTTGTTAATCTGGGAAGACAGAACTTGTGATCTTGTTGTCTATGATTATCAATCAAATATATTTTTAATAAAGTCATTATGACCACAGAAAGCCGAAATAAGGCAAGATCTTATCGGATATGTCACAGAGGTCAGGAAACACTACACACTATTTAGTCTCTGAAGCATGGAATAGAAGTTTCACTTGGGAAATAGGGCAAAAAGGTATAACCTTGACTGATCATCTATGAAATGGGTGAAGTTATGAGCTCTACCTGAGAATCAATTCTACCAGCATGTGGGATTTGGAGAAAGGAATGTTAGCAGGACAGCAGTATTAGACACGAAGAGGTCTACTATACAGATTTTCTCCTAAAAAGGCCCCAGGGCTTTAAAAAAATTGAAAATTTGGAGATAATTATTCTCTAACAAAATATGAAGTGATCATATCTAGACAGAAATAATCTTTGTTAAAAATCTTTCCTGAATATTTGCTTAAAATCTTTTCTAAGAAGAGTTTGTTTACATTGTTTATCTGTTCTGGGAACCAAAATTTAGACCATAATAGTCATATAGGACAGAAATATTTCAGCTTTTTATCTAGTAACTCAGGAACATCATAATAAAATTAGGTGAGTGTGGCTAACTCTTACTCTGCAATGAAATATTTCTATATTATATAATATTTTAACATAATATATAATACTTTAATAATATAATAAAAATTTATAGATATATAAATTCCATCAATGTAACCATAGTTATATTAACCATAACTATTATTCATTAAGGCTCTAATGTTAATTTATATTCACTGATGTTAATTTACAGTTGATTTACTAACAGCCTTTTACTCCCTTCTTTCTAATAGAATCATGATTTTTGTTATAATTCTACAAATGACCTATTGCTGCAGAAGAAGCTTCATCACCTCATGAATGATTGTTGATTGGTCTAACGGTAACTCTGTTATCTTGTCAGCAATTGTCTTAATTAGGTATGACTATATGATACCATTTGAGCCAATGAGACATGAGATAGAATCTTCTGAGTGTTTTTGAGAATATTTTTGCCATATGAATCTGGGTAAGTGTATATCTTGCTCCATTGATGTTGTGCTTTGTCTTATGACTTACTTTGGTTGATGAAATGTGACAGGAGAAGAGACCTTAAACGTGTTGTTACAGTTTGGCTTGCCTCTTGCACTCCTGTGATCAGGAGAATGCGACATGTGGAGAAGTACCCTTGAATATGACTAGAAGCCTGAAGGCAAGCCCAGCCAGCTTTTAGCCTGAAGTAGACTGTCCCAACTAACCCACTGACCTATGAGCAAGGAAAATAAGTGATTACTGTAGTAAGCCATTGAAATTTGGGGTGGATTGCTACACAGCATTGTTGCATCAATTGCTGATTAATACAATTAGTGAGTAGGTGGCAATTTCATACTGTTCAGGGACAGCTCCTTTTTTTTTTGGAGAAGCTTATTTTTAAGCTAAATTCTGAATGATAAGAGCCAGTGCTCTTTAGAGATCATGAAGATGGCCACTGCAAGTAGAGTACTGTTTAGCTAGTACAAAGAGACCAAGAAAGGATCAGGATTAGCATATCAAAAAAAAAAAAAGAAACAGAAAAGCCTATTTAATTAAAAAGTAGTGGACAAGGGGTAAAATGGTGTGAGTTATAGTTAATGAGGTAGGCAATCTTCTGAATATATAAGCCAATTAAAGAGTTAAGGTTTTATCCTAGTAGCAATGAAAAGCTACTGGAGGATTTTCAACAGAAGGAATGTGACAAGATTCATGTTTAAAAAAAAAAAATCACTCTGGCTATTGTGAAGAATAGATAATAAGGGGTCCAAGGTGGAAGAAAGGAAACCAGTTAGAAGCAAAGTGCAGTAGCCTAAGCAGGAGATGGTGATAGATTGGATTAGGGTGGGTAGTAACACAAGTAGAGAGAATGTGATTGACTACCATATACAGTGGAGGTAAAATAGGCAGGTCTTGTTGAAAAGTGGATGTGAAGGAAGAGGTCAGAAGAAGCTAAGATAACTCCTAGATTTTTGGCTTATGCTAGGTGGTTAGTCAGGCCATTTACTGACACAGGGAAGCCCAGGAAAAGAGCAGGACCAGTGGATGGATTGAGGGGGGAGAGGAATCAAGAGGGTTTGGTTTTGTCTCAGTTTATCTTCTTAAATAACCAGACAGAGTGTCAAGCAGGCAGTTAAACATCTGAATAAAATATATGAATCTAAGGATCTAAAAAACGGTAAACATCGAAAATCTAGTTTTGATAGTCATGAGGGTTCTAAATTAGCCAGGTATCATTTGCAGTATAGCCAATGATATTGGGACAGCAAAAAACAAAGATTTCAAGTGTTCTATGGTAAAACTAAATTTACTGTCCAAGAGGCCAGTATAAAGCATGACATGAAAACATAATTTGAGTTTTTCTTAAAAAGGA
Organism: Phacochoerus africanus; assembly: GCF_016906955.1. Taxonomy (NCBI): domain Eukaryota; kingdom Metazoa; phylum Chordata; class Mammalia; order Artiodactyla; family Suidae; genus Phacochoerus; species Phacochoerus africanus. The sequence goes on along the minus strand of NC_062546.1, from coordinate 154,279,828 downwards.
TAATAATTCTAGCAAATAATAAGTGTACCCTAAAGTATACCTTTTATTTTGTTTTATAAAATTAGTGAGCAAAGAACTTTGTCCACAACAAATAAAATCACTGACAATAATTTCCCTGTCAAATACAAGGTACAAGGAGTATATCACATGAATAACAATTATATGTTCATGTAATATTTTATAGGCCTGGAATTTAGAAAGTTCAACTTTAGAGAGGAAATTGTAATCCAGAATCTTTCAGTATTTTTTTCCAGATTTATTTAGTGCTTTACTCTGACATGTTTAAGAGGATATAGAATAAATGTTAAACATGGGGACAACAAGTAAATGACAAATTGAAAATGAGCAAACATAAAATAGGGAACAGAAAAGAGTGATTTAGGGAACAGGAAAACGTAAAGAATAAATAATAGCAAAATCAGACCCCAGGCAAAAAAAATGAAAAGCCTATCAAGATACTCATAGTACCATAGCAACTAGGCAGGAGGGCCATGGAGCGCCGGTGAGGTGGGCATTAATTGTGTTTGTTAGGATTTTATGCATTATTCCAACTTTTTTTTATCTTTTGTCTTTTTGGGGGGTGCACTTGTGGCATATGGAAGTTCCCAGGCTAGGGGTTGAATCAGAGCTGTAGCTGCTGGCATATACCACAGCCACAGCAACACGGGATCTGAGCCGTGTCTGCGACCTACACCACATCTCATGGCAATGCCAGATCCTTAACCCACTGAGCAAGGCCAGGGATCAAACCCACGTCCTCATGGATACTAGTCGGATTCATTAACCACAAAGCCATGAAAGGAACTCCCATTATTCCAACATTTTATCACAACTCTCTCTTTCCCCTACTTCCTCCCTCTCTCCTCCTATCTTTCTGTTTCTGTTTCTTTCTCCCTCACACACACAGCCCTAATATCATCTCAATTTTTTAAGTTAGTACTAACAGTAAATTCTAAGATTCAAATTATTAGCTACTGTTCATCTGTTTTAAGCAATTTCTCACAACATGGAGTGTGGGGGCAGTCCTTGACATCATCATTTCATGTACCTTCCTGTTGTCTGAAACCTGAAAAATTCAATAGCAGCACAAAAGTTTAGGTAACTTGTGCCTATATTTAAAAGACTATGAAGGACTGATAACTGTGCTGAAGAGTTGCTCATTACTGGAGAACTTCTGATACAACCCAGGCTTGCAAATGCACCAATTGCATGCCTCTAAGTCAACCCTTGCTTTTATGTAGGTATGGTTTGTAAGAAAAACCATAATAGAATTTAGGTCACGGTCTATCTAAATATGCCCACAGATGTTTTTTCCATGTGCACATATCATATTAATCAAAAGTGATAACTTAGAAGGTTGATAATAAAAAAAAAAAATCTGCTTGTCCTTGGCTTAAGACCTTCCAGTTCTAATGACTGATTTGTAGATAGAAGTAGTTCTGCTATGGATGATTAAATTTTTCACAGGGAGACAAGACAGTCATCTAAGAAGCTCATTCTTTGCAGATTGTTTTCAAAGTGCTTTCCATGTAAATTATGGACATATGAAAGTAAGATAAAATGAAGCTATAGAAGCTATTGCATCTAGTAAAATGTCCAATCTTAGTATAGAGTGCAGAAATTTTCCATTAATTTATTTGTTGCTTGGAACAGAAAGTTACAATATCTTTTCACTTAATGGATAAAGGGGATTTCAATTTTAAACCATTCAAAGAGAAGTCTAATAATGTCTATATTTGATTTTTTTTCTCTAAACTTAATATTTCATTTTTGTTGATATATTCTAATTAGCAAACTGATGTACTTGATATATCAGAGGCCAAGTGTATTTTTCCTTCAGTTGTTTGGTGATAATTAATATTTTTATTATGATTTGCTATATATCCTATAAGAAAGAACTATATTATTTCCTCAGTAGTAAAACTGAATAAATTGTCTCATTGACCTTTATTAAGTGCTCATTTTCCTCTTTAATTAGATTATTATTCATAGATGGCCTTAAATGCATTGATTGAGGATTTCCAATGGTATAAGAAAGGTTTAAACTGCTTAAAGAAAATGAAGATGGATTTCTGTGATTTCAGAAGCCTGTGAAATATATGATCATCTGAGATAAAAGTTTGTTACACAAAAGGTTAAACAAAGTAATATGTTGATTCAACTCATTTCCTTCCATGTTCAGTTTCCAACTGTTCATACTATCTTCTAAGGGAGTGCGGACAAATTATCCTGCAAGTCTAATCTGGATAGAAAGAGACTCAATCCCCAATTATATACCATCAGTTTTCTTTTGGAAATAAGAAGAAATAACTAGGATTACTAACACACCCAAATAAAACTGTTTCATCATTAATTTCCAGTTCTAAGTGTAAGGAACTGATATGCTCTTAGTTTCATTTTGACTAGACATTAGTTTTCCCTTTCAATGCAGTTTTTATAACACTGGCCATTTTGCTCAATCAATCTTCAAACTACCTTTTTTTCCCTTTGAATATTTAGGAGCTTATTTGCTTTTTTTTTTTTTTTAATCAAGAAACCTCTGCTAATAGGAAATAGAAAGTATTGATCGGAAAATTTAAGAAATTTTTGTCCTGAAATGTGAGGAAATGATAGTCCTAGAACCACTGCACAAACTTAATGGAGTTGTTTTGATGTTGTCGTTTCAATGAAGAATTACATGACAATTTTACTGCATTCAAGAATAATAAAATCTCATCTAAATCATATCCTGGTGATAGCAAAAAAAAAAAAACCAGCTAAATGGTGAAATTTAACTGTGGAATGAAATTTCAGTATTTTTCTTTACAAGGAAGCAATCAGACTTGCTAATGGCTCAGACCCTATAAAAACGGGTGAAATTCAAGTAAACAACAGAAACAATGACAGAAAGTTCAAAAATTTGTTACCTATATTTACCCTATCTTTCTGGCCTTGGATATTCATCTCTCTTCTCTCTCTGTGTTGCGGGTTGAATTGTGACCTCCCCCCAATAAAAGATATATTCAAGTCCTTACCCCCAGTACTTTGAAAGTGACCATTTTTACAAATAAGTTCTTTATAGAGGTAATCAAGTTAAGATAAGGTCATAGGGGATTAGGGTGCACCCTAAATCCACTGTGAATGATGTATTTCTAAGAAGAGATGATGATACATTTACAGGGGAAAAGGCTATGTGGGGACAGAGGCAGAGAGTGGAGTTGTACAGCTACCAGCCAAGGAATGCCAGGATTGCCGGGAGCATGAGAAGTTAGGAGAGAGGCAAGGAGCAGATTCTCCTGCAAAGTCCCCTGGTGACATGGTGATAGGACTTCTGGCCTCCTGAGGCACTAGAGAATAAATTTCTGGGGATTTTTAACCCACACAATTTGTGGTACCTTGATACCAAGGAATTAATACACAATAGGTCTGTAGTTCAGTGGAGACAGGTGAAGTGCCAATTTTTCTAAGGCACATCCCTGACCAGTCTAGTCCATATACATATTTTCCTTCTCTGAATTAACAAGGCATTACAGGATACAATTCAGAAAAAAAGTAATGTCTATCCAGATAATTCATACACTACTTGTAGCTTAGAGACAATTTTTCTTCTTTTGCATCACACACATACCCCTGTGAACAGTCACATCCTTGCCTCATCCAAACATCCAGGAGCTGTCTGTATGAACAATATGAATTAGTAAATGCTCTTCTTTTTGACTGGCTAAGAGGTGAGATAAATAAGCAAAAGAAAAGTGGTTGGGATAAATAAGAATAAACTAATAAAATAAATCTGCTTTTCCCCAGTGGAATGAATATGCAGAAATTATAGCAATGTGCTTGTTGACTAATAATTACCCGTAATTCATTAAAGACCACTTTAACTTATGTGGGTGTACCCTGAAGTTGGAATTTTGTATTAGCTTCATCTAAAGATTAGCACATCCTTTTGTTGTGAATTCAAAAATACATAGACTACAGAGAAAGCAACTAGTGAAGTTTTTTTACTGTTTAACTTTTTCTAGTTTTAGAAATCCAAAATAAATAATAAAGAATAAAATTACTAAATGCTTATTCTTTCTCAGTTTATGTTCTAAACATATTATCTAGGCCCCTCAACAATTCAGTGCAGTAGGTCTTAACACTACACTCATTTTTTAAAATGATAAACTAAGGCGCAAAGCAGTTAAGTAGCTTACCTAAAATTACAGAGGTACTATGTAACAAAACCAGTTGCAAAGGATACATCTGTACTCAAAACTGACAGAAAGTTACTTGTTGGTTTGGGGTTTTGTTTTTTATTTGTTTGCTTGTTTCTGATTTTAGTGAATAGCACACTGTAGATGCAGGATTTCATGGGAAAGTAATTCAATGGAAAAATCAGAGATAGCTCATTGTCCCACTTAAACTAGTCAACAGTAACAAAATACCAATAAAAAGATACCAAATAAAATCAGATATATGCATGAGAGGAATGAGTTTTTATGTTGGTTGCTGTGCAAATAATGATAAATATCATTTGCTAATATTTCTTTATATCACATATAAAACTCATGAAGTGGGTAAATTAGTTCAAAAACACATTAGAATAATTAGAATCAGAGGTGATATTTTTAGACTGTTTAGACAGACTTTTATAAAAATTCTAAGTCACTCTATTCAAATGCATTCAGCCAATATAAATGAGTCCTCTTCTCTTTAAACAGACCCAGAGCAAGCATACAGTTCACTTTGGTTTTTATCCATGTTTAAATTAATAAAACAATAGAGAAGTTGTATATAGTATCTCAAAGTTTGCAAAGACCCTCATAGGCATTATCTTGTGTATTCATCAAGGAACTAGTAGTCTAGGAAACTGATATTATCCCCATGCTTCACATATAGAAACTGAGAGTCAGAGGTTAAGTGTCCTGTTCAAGATCAGGAGTCTATCAGATATGTCTTAAGGCTTCCAATGCCTATTTCTATTAATTATACTCAGATTTTTAGTTAGTTCCAACTTGGTGCCTTCTTCCTTCTCTCTCCACCATTAAACCAGATTAGTGAGATGTTATGTTATATGAAGAAAAGTACATTTGCTCATATACCCTGAAGAATGCAAACACTTCTAATTTTTTGAAAGAAAAAGTTCACTTACGAAGGCAAAAATTGAATTGTATGACCCTGAGATCAGCAAAGAACTCTACATTAGCTGTTAAAATGTTCTCATTAAATAATAAACACTTAGGTTTAATTTAGATCTTTAATCACACTGAAGGGCATCATAAACTTGCACATAAGATTATTAAATCAAGATAAGGAATGAAATCCAATTTAGTCTTCATGTGTCATGTCTAATAAAAACCATTTATGTTAGCTAAAGTTTTCTAGAGTATCTTCTTTTTAAAGATGCTCTAGGAGTTCCCGTCATGGCTTAGCAGTAACTTGGTATCCACAAGAATCAACCCATGGCCCTGAGCTGTGGTGCAGTTCATAGATGCAGCTTGGATCCCACATTGCTGTGGCTGAGGTATAGGCTGGCAGCTGTAGCTCCATTTTAGCCTCTAGCCTAGGAAATTCCATATGTTGTGAGTGTGGCCCTAAAAAGCAAAAAATAAATAAATAAAGATGCTCTGGCCCTGTATTGAGAAGTATATTTTCTAACTGGGCTTTTTCAGCTATGGCGTAACTCAGAGTTATGCCTTCCAATTTGCTATTGACCAGTTCTCCCAAAGATTGCCTACCAATTTATTACCCCAAAATGGGGAAAGAAAGTTGAGGAGAGGAAATGCTAGCATACACTATTCAGAATTTTTTTTTAAATAAAGAATTCTAAATATATACCTAAATATTTTACTTATAAATATATAACATTTTATTTGGAGCTAGGCTACCAATTTTGTTTAAAAGTTCAATGATTCATATATCAAAACATTCTCAATATGTCAAATATTTAATGTAAAATTTGAAATTACACAAGTGCTAGAAGAAAAAAAAAATAGGTAAATATTTATTAAGTCCTGGGGATGGGGAAGGACTTTCTAAGCATGATTCATAAGAAAGAATCTAGTGAAGGAATCTGACTATGAGATTAATAGAAGTGATCCTGTTCACTGCTGTGGTTTCATTATTAAGCAGAGTCGCTGGTGCTGAGTATTCAACCCACAAGCATTCATTGTTACAAAAAAATTTGATGGAAAAACATTGTAATATATATAAAACCTAAAAGATTAATGTTCTTAACTTATAAAACATTCTTACCAATCAATAAAAACGTATTGCTCTTTCAAATTCACATACTGATACTATAGTAACATTAATTTAAAACTTAAAAGGGTATACCACTATAATAAAAAATTTTCCTCCACTTAACGCTTTAAATTTTTAGTACACTTTTAAAACACATCATCACAATCTTAAAATTTTAACTTTTGGGCTCTTAATATTTTAGAATGTGTAAATAATATTTGAGAACATGTCTTTAGCAAAAACTTTTTATAACATCTGATGAGAAAAAACAACATAGGTCTGTAATAAACACTATAAATTTATTTAAACTTAAAATTAAGGAGGATATTTGCTGTTTATAGGTACTTTACTGAATTTTAAAAGGGCTCAGATATATGTTTCACTAACTTTTCAACATTTTGTAGTTTTTAATGCAAATAGGTTCAATGTTGAATTTGTCTTTCTTCCCCAGTTTCTGAGAGCCCTGCATAGATTGTCCTTTTGATGTTATTTTTGACCTTTATTAGCTTGACCTGGCACAGAGATCGGCCTTTGCTTTCTTTTATTCTGTTTCCAACTGCCATGAAAGATTCTCTCTTGAAGGTTCTTTGTTTAAATTCTTATTACCCATCATTCATCAGTTCCCCATAGAGATTTCCCATGGTTTAAAGGTACCAATGTAATAGACTTATCAAAGATGTCATTATTCTGAAGTTTTTGCTCTTGATCTCTCTTTGTCATCGGGGTTTCAGTTTCTGGCTGATTTCTCTCATTATTGGCCAGTTATTCAAAATGAATACAATGAGTTTTTGTGACTGCTCTCTGAAACCGGAAAGAGAAAACAATATGTCTAGTTAAGAAATATATATGATTTCTCTATTTTAAATCTAAAAACTCAAGCATCCTCCTGTTGACAGTTGATTTAATGTAATTCCAAGAATGACATAGCTGCCTCATACTCCATGGCATCAAAAAGTGATATAGTACAGTAATTCATCAACCCTAAGCAAAAAAATTCTTGAAGTTCTGTTTCTTTCTCTGTAAATTGTAAAATAAACAGATCTTCAACTCCATTTCAAGGGCTCCCTATGATATTGAAATCTATGAGATGCAGAGGAGGGCTCTAGCAGAAATAGTCTTCTATTGCCTTTTGCTCTTTCTCCACATGAACTTTGGATTTAATGGAACTTCTATAATTTGAAAAGTTAATCTACAGAAAGGGGGTGATTTCTCTCTGAAATATGATACCTATATTTCATTCTTTATGGAGCTTTATATGTCTTGATAACATTTTATAAATGTCTCCTTTTTTTTTTTTTTTTGGTCTTTTTGCTATTTCTTTGGGCCGCTCCCGCGGCATATGGAAGTTCCCAGGCTAGGGGTCGAATCGGAGCTGTAGCCACCCGCCTACACCAGAGCCACAGCAACGCGGGATCCAAGCCGCGTCTGCGACCTACACCACAGCTCAGGGCAACACCGGATCTGATCGTTAACCCACTGAGCAAGGGCAGGGACCGAACCCGCAACCTCATGGTTCCTAGTCGGATTCGTTAACCACTGCGCCACGACGGGAACTCCAAAATGTCTCCTTTTTAATTAAAAAAAAAAAAATACCTTTACTATTATGGCATTTTCACTGGGAGTCCCAAAATATGTTCTTATTATCTCAGGCTTTGGGTCCCCAAGATTTCCCTGGATTGTGCTTATCTCACTAGAACTAGAGCTCCAACCAGATTGGCCTTTAAAAATAAAAGGTAGGGAGTTCCCGTCGTGGCGCAGTGGTTAACGAATCCGACTAGGAACCATGAGGTTGCGGGTTCGGTCCCTGCGCTTGCTCAGTGGGTTAACGATCTGGCTTTGCCATGAGCTGTGGTGTAGGTTGCAGACGCGGCTCGGATCCCGCGTTGCTGTGGCTCTGGCATAGGCTAGCGGCTGCAGCTCCGAATGGACTCCTAGCCTGGGAACCTCCATATGCCGCAGGAGCGGCCCAAAGAAATAGCAAAAAGACAATAAATAAATAAAAAGAAAAATAGTTTTTAAAAAAAATAAATAAAATAAAAATAAAAGGTAAAATGATTTCTATAGAGTACATACAAAGGCTAGTGAAAACCACATAATCATAAAAATCCTTAAAAGTAGAGAGATCATAGCAGTGAAATACATTATAGTTCAAGGGTGCTTCAAGAAGGTCTCCCTTATTCTATAAATACCTACTCGATTCATCCAGATAAATGACATCTGAATTTTAAAAAGCATATTAATTCCTTTAGTATAATATAAAATATAAATATCCCTGAGCATATTACAAAATTTTATCAATTTTATCTTTAATTTGAATGAATTTCAGAATTATTTTTAAGAATGAATTTTATTTTATTTTTTGGAAGTGTCAAAATAAATTTTAATAAAGTAGAAAGAAAAAGAAGAAATGGTAATGGGTTTTAAAAAAAAAAGGAATGGGTCTGAAGCAGCTTGAACAATTCCAAATTATTAATAACTTACTCTCAAAATACAAGGTTGAGTCCACATGTATGTTAGGGAGCAACAGTAAAAATGAAAGTTCTGCAAGTTAACTTCCCATATAGAATACAATTTTTTAAGCATAAGTAATAAAACATGCTAATGTTAATATGTATTATTAAAGCTCAATAGCAAATGCAGCAAGTGTTTCTTACTTAAATAAACAAAAGACTTTTTTTTTTAGAGAGAGGAGGATTTTATCAATGACATTACAATTGCTGGTGCAAGGTAACCATTAAAAGCACACCAACTTTTAGATATGTTACATTTGAATTCTCTAGTAACATATCTTTTTATAGCCTACATCCAGGATGGTCTATTCCCACAGTCCTATTCTTGAAGTTGAAATTTTTGTTTTTCTTTAGTTTTATACCTATTGTAAAAAGTACAAATTTTAACTTAGCTAAAGAAAAAAATTGCCCTTCCATCTTTATCATTGATTTGAAGTACTACCTTGGGCAATCCTAGGATGGTAACACTAATGGTTGGTAAACAAAATGGTGTATAAGCCAGAATTGGGGCCAAAAATCAGAGAGCATTCCATTGGTCATGTACAATACATCATTTGAATTTGTTCCAAGAAGACATGGTTATGATTGCACTTATAGTAATAATAATACTCTTGCAAGTATTTCAGAGATTATAAATGATGTTTTCTTGCTATGACAAAGAGGAAACATCTTGCTGAAACGCATGCATTTTAACCTCACAACAGTCTGATTGCAATGATATTTAACATTATTAACACAATTTAGCCACAATGCAGAATGTACTAGAAGAGTTAAACAAAAGAGCAGATCATGGTCTTTGACAGAATGTAATCACAATTTTAATTTGAGCTCCCCAGAGTATTTTCTAATGAATTTTGGTTTACTACTAGTAACTTTAAGAAACACTGACTAGAAAAACCAAACAAATCTAAATTTGGCTTATAATAGGCTTTATGAATATAGTTTTTAGATAAAATATTTCTTTTCTAAATCAAAAAAAAAGGCACATGAGTATGCAACAAAAGCAACATTCTAGTAAAATATAAAGTAAAAGGGAAAATTTTGTATGGGTATAAAAGGAAAGACTTCTATTTGAAAAAATTCTAATACTAACATCCAAAGACTGTTTTCTGGACTTTATTAATAAAAACAGAGTTTAATTCTTAATAATATCCCAGCACTGAAAAATATGAGAAGAAGATCTTAAAACACTGCATAGATCTAAAAATTGATTTGAGATGACTAATTTAGAATGTAAATGATAGTAATTTATATGATGTTCAAATATTTTCTGCGATAAAAATAACACCATATGTAAATGTATTACAATCCTTGAGAGTGTTATATATAAACTGGTTCATTTCTAAGTGCTTTAAGAATTTTGAAAACAGGAGTTCCCATTATGGCACAGTGGAAATGAATCCAACTAGCAACCATGAGGTTGAGGGTTCAATCCCTGGCCTTGTTCAGTGGGTTAAGGATCCTGCATTGCCTTGACCTGTAGTGTAGGTCACAGATGCAGCTTGGATCTGGTGTTGCTGTGGCTCTGGTGTAAGCCAGTGGTTACAGCTCCAATTAGACACCTAGCCTGGGAACCACCATATCCCACAGGTGAGGCCCTAAAAAGACAAAAAAAAAGAAGAAGAAGAAGAATTTTGAAGACAATTTCAATTATAATTGCCTGAGAAAGGGATCTGCTTAGGTAAATCAAGTAAAACCAGAAAGGGAAAAACTTCCCTATAGTATGAACTTCCTTCCTATAGTAGGAAAAAGGGGGGGTGGGACTAGTAAAGTTTCTTTGAATTGCGATAATAAGGGATAAGGCTGATCTACAAAACGGCTCAGGGGCACTCAGGCTCTGGTCAGAAACATCTGTTCTGCACGTGTTGGGGATGTTTCTGCTTCCATGCATTCATCAGACTCCTGCATGTGTATATTGAGCACTTGCTATATACCTCATAGAGAATCCTAACACTGGGAATAAAAGCTGACCTCGAAAAGTTCACAGGCAAGGAGCAGAGACAGGCATGAGGGAACGTACAATATCAGTAACACTATGAAAGCCCTAGATTTGATGTAAGTATAGGAAAGGTGGAATGTGAAGGGCCCTCTCCTAAGACAATTTGAGTTAACAGATTACCTGAAGTCACTTGATATCAATTTTAAATAAGTGAGAGTTGGCCAAGTAAAAAAGAAAGATAAGGATGTTTAAATTAAAGGGATGTATAATGGCATAGAATTTGGTATTTGGTAGTATGTAAGCTGAAGAAGGTGATTCTAGGATCATTCCTTATTTCTGACTTGAGGGACTGGGTGAGTGGTAGTTCCACATATTAAAATAGAAAATAAAGAAAAGAAGTTGGAATTTAATTAACAATGACTTTATTTTAATGGAAGCCAACATTTCATTTGGCCTTTAATTTTCCCAGTGAATTTCCAACATCAATTTTATCATTGATTTCACTGAACAAAGTGTTGGCCAAATCTCTATGCTGGGACTACACAGAGAACATCTTGAAAAATGTAGGGTGAAATATTTGTGGATTTGTGGAATCAAGTTGCTGTCAACAATAGAACTGTCCTAGATAAAAAGAAAAAAACCCGCTCTTACTTCTCTCTTTTTCTACAACATATGTATTTAGGCTCCAAATATAATCACATTCCTTATCTGAAAGGATTCTAGGCAGAAAATCCTTCAATCAAAATTACCTCTTTTCTAGCACTGTCATAAGTTTGCGATTGTTTTGTCAGAATGCTGAATTTCTCAAGCAACAAAGCCAAATGGTTACTATACAAGAAGATGCCAACTGTTTTTCTGCCTTTTTTAATTCTCTTTTTGAAACTGTAAACAGACACCCCTTTTCCCTGAAATCTTGTTGTTATCAGTCAGCTCCTTTCATGCCATACATCTTACCATATGCTTCTCTAGTAAGTTTATTCAATCATTCTAAAGGGCAACATTTATTCCTTTCCCTTCTGTTCAAAATCTCTGCACTCTTACAAATTTCTATGATAACTCAAGAGCTAGAAAAAAAAACAGCAATCAAAAATCCTCTGCAAATGAAATAGGATCATGGCAAGTAAATGAGAAGCTCTGTAATTGTGCATTAAAATAATCAAATATAGGAACAAAACTTGGGAAGAAAAGAGGTGAAACAAATACCTACTAATGATAAATAAGACTAAATCCCAAGGAACCCCGACAATTATTTCTCATGGAAGACAATTAAAATTTCTCAAAATGAAGTAAAGATCATTGAATTTTTTTTTTTTTTTTTGGTTGCCTTTTTTTTTTTGAGCCGCTCCTGCGTCATGTGGAGGTTCCCATGCTAGGGGTCTAATCAGAGCTGTAGCCACCGGCCCACGCCAGAGCCACAGCAACACAGGATCTGAGCTGTGTCTGGGACCCACACCACAGCTCACGGCAAAAACAGATCCCTAACCCACAGAGCAAGGTCAGGGATCGAACCCACAACCTCATGGTTCCCAGTTGGATTCGTTAACCACAGTGCCACGATGGGAACTCCAAAGATCAGTGAATCTTAAACATCATATTGAACAAAAAGTACAAGGCATAAAAATATTACCTTCAGTATAGTTTCATTTATATAAATTTCAAAAACTATATTGTCAAGGAATTCATACATAAGTGGTTAAACAAGAAAGAAATGCAACAGAATTTTTTTTTTTTTTTTTGTCTTTTGAGGGCCGCACCCCGCGGCATATGGAGATTCCCAGCCCAGGGGTCTAATCGGAAATGTTGCTGCCAGCCTATGCCAGAGCCACAGCAACGCCAGATCCAAGCCACATCTGGGACCTACACCACAGCTTACAGCAACACCACAGCTCACAGCAACGCCAGCTGTTTAACCCACTGAGTGAGGCCAGGGATCAAACCCGTAACCTCATGGTTCCTAGTCAGATTCATTTCTGCTGAGCCTCAAAGGCAACTCTGCAACAGAATTTCAATGGTAACAGTCTGTATAGTGATATTCCCTCACTAGACAGAGGAATTATTTGGAAGGAACAGTTTCTTGGTTTTGTTTTGTTTTGTCTTGTTAGGGCCACACACATGGCATATGGAAATTCCCAGGCTAGAGGTCGAATCAGAGCTATAACTGCCCACCTACACCACAGCCACAGCAACATGGGATCTGAGCCACATCTGCAACCTATACCACAGCTCACAGCAATGCTGGATTCTTAACCCGCTGAGCAAGGCCAGGAATCGAACTCTTGTCCTCATGATACTAGTTGGGTTTGTTACTACTGAGCCATGACAAGAACTCTGAGGGAGGAACAAAGCTGTTGATAGTCTAGTTTTGACCTAGAATATATTACAGAGATATTTGCTTTGTAACAGTTTATTATACTATATTTTGATGTTTTTTGCATTTGTCTATGTTATACTTCACAATAGAAGCTATTTTCTTACTTACACAAATAACAGAGCACAGGTAAGTGCACTAAAGAACTTTTCTCCATGGATTATCATCAAACTGTGAAAAGTTGTTACCTGGCAAGTTTGCTGAAGCAATTTCAATAGAGTTATTCAGAAAAAAAAAAATTTAGATAAGGCCATGAGGGCCAATATACAACAAAAGATAATGAGCCAGTGTTCCATTTTTTTGAAAAATATTTCCTACAAGAACACTTTTCAAAAAACAGGAAGCAAGAGCCTGAAACTTGAGGTTATATAATTCTCCAACAATGAATATGTTGTTCTTTTTAATTCTATTGCCTCAAAATTGCTAAATTTTACTTTCCTTACCAAAAATTCCTCTGATATAAAATAATTGTTTGTTAACCTAAGGTTAAAAAAATGTATAACACTTTACATATTTCCTATAAAATATTGTCATTACATGCTTAAGCCACAGTGTATTGCATGTTTTTAGCCTTTTCACTGCGCTCTATATCATTGTACCGACAGTAATACCACCAAGAAGTTCTTCCTTGAATAACTGACTTAATGGTACCAGAAAAATATTGACTTCTGCTCTAAAAAATAAAATTAAAATAAACTTTGATCATATGATTTTTGACTTTTTTTTTGTTAATGTGGTGTATGATGCTGATTGATTTGCGTATGTTGAACCATCCTTGTGAATCTGGGATGAACCCAACCTGGTCATTGTGTATAATTTTTTTGATATGTTGTTGGATTCAGTTGGCTAAGATTTTGTTGAGAATTTTTGTATCTATATTCATCAATGATATTGGGCGATAGTTTTCTTTTTTGGTGGTATCTCTGTCTGGTTTTGGAATGAGGGTGATGGTGGCATCATAGAATGTCTTTGGGAGTATTCCTTCTTCTTAAACCTTTTGAAAGAGTTTAAGGAGAATGGACACCAATTCCTCTTTATATGTTTGATAAAATTCACCTGTGAAGCCATCTGGTCCTGGACTTTTATTTGTAGGGAGTGATTTTATGACCTCTTCAATTTCATTTCTAGTGATCGGTCTGTTCAGTTGGTCTGTTTCTACTTGATTCAGTTCTGGCAGGCTGTAAGATTCTAGAAAATTGTCCATTTCCTCCAGATTGTCAAACTTGTTGCCATATAGTTGTTCATAGTATTCTCTTATGGTTTTTTGTATTTCTGCTGTATCCGTTGTGATTTCTCCTTTTTCATTTATAATTTTGGTTATTTGGGTTCTTTCTCTCCTCTTTTTAGTGAGTCTGGCCAGGGGTTTGTCAATTTTGTTTACCTTTTCAAAGAAACAGCTCTTGGTTTTATTAATTTTCTCTATTGTTTTTTGAGTCTCCATTTCATTGATTTCTTCTTTGATCTTTATAATGATCATCTCAGTAGACACAGAAAAAGCATTTGACAAAGTCCAACATCCATTCATGATCAAGACCCTCGCCAAAGTGGGTATACAGGGAACATTCCTGAATATAATCAAAGCCATTTATGAGAAACCCACAGCAAATATAATACTCAATGGGGAAAAACTGAAAGCCTTCTCCCTCAAATCTGGAACAAGACAGGGATGCCCACTCTCACCACTGCTCTTCAACATAGTTTTGGAAGTCCTAGCCACAGCAATTAGACAAACAAAAGAAATCAAAGGCATCCATATAGGAAGAGAAGAGATCAAACTGTCACTGTATGCAGATGACATGATACTATACATAGAAAACCCTAAGGACTCAACCCCAAAACTACTTGAACTGATTCATAAATTCAGCAAAGTAGCAGGATATAAGATTAACACTCAGAAGTCAGTTGCATTTCTGTATACCAGCAATGAAATATTAGAAAAGGAATACAAAAATACGATACCTTTCAAAATTGCACCTCACAAAATCAAATACCTCGGAATACACCTGACCAAGGAGGTAAAGGACCTATATGCCCAGAACTATAAAACTTTCATCAAAGAAATTAAAGAAGATGTAAAGAAATGGAAAGATATTCCATGTTCCTGGATTGGGAAAATCAATATTGTAAAAATGGCCATCCTACCCAAAGCAATCTACAGATTCAATGCAATCCCTATCAAATTACCCAGGACATTTTTCACAGAACTAGGACAAACAATCCAAACATTTATATGGAACAAGAAAAGACCCAGAATTTCCAAAACAATCCTGAGAAACAAAAACCAAGCAGGAGGCATAACTCTCCCAGACTTCAAGAAATACTACAAAGCCACAGTCATCAAAACAGTGTGGTACTGGTATCAAAACAGACAGACAGACCAATGGAACAGAATAGAGAATCCGGAAATAAACCCTGACACCTATGGTCAATTAATCTTTGACAAGGGAGGCAAGAACATCAAATGGGAAAAAGAAAGTCTATTCAGCAAGCATTGCTGGGAAACCTGGACAGCTGCATGCAAAGCAATGAAACGAGAACACACCCTCACACCATGCACAAAAATAAACTCAAAATGGCTGAAAGACTTAAATATACGACAGGACACCATCAAACTCCTAGAAGAGAACATAGGCAAAACACTCTCTGACATCAACATCATGAATATTTTCTCGGGTCAGTCTCCCAAAGCAATCGAAATTAGAGCAAAAATAAACCCATGGGACCTCATCAAACTGAAAAGCTTTCACACAGCAAAGGAAACCCAAAAGAAAACAAAAAGACAACTTTCAGAATGGGAGAAAATAGTTTCAAATGATGCAACCGACAAGGGCTTAATCTCTAGAATATATAAACAACTTATACAACTCAACAGCAAAAAAGCCAATCAACCAATGGAAAAATGGGCAAAAGACCTGAATAGACATTTCTCCAAAGAAGATATACAGATGGCCAACAAACACATGAAAAAATGCTCAACATCGCTGGTTATAAGAGAAATGCAAATCAAAACTACCATATCACCTCACACCAGTCAGAATGGCCATCATTCATAAATCCACAAATAACAAGTGCTAGAGGGGCTGTGGAGAAAAGGGAACCCTCCTGCACTGTTGGTGGGAATGTAAACTGGTACAGCCACTATGGAGAACAGTTTGGAGATACCTTAGAAATCTATACATAGAACTTCCATATGACCCCACAATCCCACTCTTGGGCATCTATCCGGACAAAACTCTACTTAAAAGAGACATGTGCACCCGCATGTTCATTGCAGCACTATTCACAATAGCCAGGACATGGAAACAACCCAAATGTCCATTGACAGATGATTGGATTCGGAAGAGGTGGTATACATACACAATGGAATACTACTCAGCCATAAAAAAGAATGACATAATAATGCCATTTGCAGCAACATGGATGGAGCTAGAGAATCTCATACTGAGTGAAATGAGCCAGAAAGACAAAGACAAATACCATATGATATCACTTATAACTGGAATCTAATATCCAGCACAAATGAACATCTCCTCAGAAAAGAAAATCATGGACTTGGAGAAGAGACTTGTGGCTGCCTGATGGGAGGGGGAGGGAGTGGGAGGGATCGGGAGCTTGGGCTTATCAGACACAACTTAGAATAGATTTAAAAGGAGATCCTGCTGAATAGCATTGAGAACTTTGTTTAGATACTCATGTTGCAACAGAAGAAAGGCTGGGGGAAAAATGTAATTGTAATGTATACATGTAAGGATAACCTGACCCCCTTGCTGTACAGTGGGAAAATAAAAAAAAAAAAAGATAATATAAGAATATATGTGATAAAAAAATAAAAAAATAAAAAATAAAAAATAAACTTTGAAACATAAAGATTGAAAATAATTCTTCTAAGGAAAAAAAAAGGCAAATACCAAAGGTTGGATTGAGTACTTTAGCTCACCCCTCCACCACCTCCCCATAATTTACCTTACCCATCCTAAATAAAAGTTATAAATAAACAAGTAAATAAGCAGGAAGAAATGAGTTCTTGCTATACAGCCCCAAGGCAAGAGACCTAATACTCTTTACTACAGTATTCACTTCTTAATATACCTGAGATTGTTTGGTAAGTACACACCAATTAATGAGATCAATTATCCCCATTTTCATAAAGCATGCTATATTTTAGGAATGAATATACTTCTTTGTACTTTTCAGGCAAATGATCAAGATTTAGGTTATTCTCAAAAATCATGATAGGCATTATCTAACAGTTATAGTTTATAGAGAGCAAA